>NC_088931.1:43762500-43840000 GCF_038396675.1 Hydra vulgaris
TTGTTAGATTACCCATAACAATAGTGGCCTTAGGTCTGCTATGAAATCTATAAATTATTTGGTTTCCTTATAAATGAATCTTCCAATATCTTAAAAAAAATTCATGTGCTCAAGTGATAAAAAGCCTACAGAAGTCCTAGAAATAGTTTTATTTTGCCACATTTTGAGCTTACAAATTACCCTAGCAATGGTATAGATATACTTAGTAATGGCTAATATACATTGTGAATAATTAGTACTCAAATAAAATTAAGATAAAAGACCTTTTTTTAATGGAACTTCACAGGAGTGCTTAATAAAATTAATTTTTTAAGTTTTTCAATTTTCAATGAGTGTTTATATCATTGTTAAAACAATAATATAAATTTCAGATGAATGTTTTTTCCAAAAAACCCTTAAGAAAAACACCTTTTTAAGAATATAAATAAAATAAAGTTTTTGAAAAGTTTATCAATCGGCAAAATGAATTTCTACTTTGTCGATGTCACCATTTTAGAGAGAATAATCCCCTCTTTGATTAGTTGGTATTAGTTTATAAATCATTCAAAGAACGTCAAATGATGAATATTGTAGGGAATTTCCTTGTTTGGACACTTGAAATTGTTCTTTTCAGGTTCAGTATAATATTCCATATGAGAAACATAAATGTCATTGTCATTGGTTGAGTTAAAAATAAAACAACTTCTAATCATTGGTCCTGAATATTTCTTACATTTAAATAATATGATTAATAAATTATTAATTATAGATCTTAGTAAAAGAGATCTAATACTCAAAAATAAAATATTATAACAGCTACAACGTACTCCATTTTGAATTATTGCATGACACCATTGCGCATATCATGCTCAATAACAAATTAATCACCAATTTGAATATCAGCAGTAACTCCTTTGCTATCACCTAAACATCTTTGTTTAAATCATCATTTTTGAGTTACACATCTTGCATCATCAGTTGCACTAATCCTGTCATTAATTAGATTAAACACTTTATAAAAAATAATTACCAGATTTTCTGCTCTTTTTTGTTTATTCCATCAAAAAAAGTATACTCAGAGCATGAAGCATTAATGATTGTTTAAAGTGAATATAAAAATGATTGTCCAAGGGAAATTAAACATGTAGAAATCATTATAGTGGTTAACACAAAAATCTTACCAAATTGGTAGTCATATTAAAAATAAATTTCTCCCTTTAGATGTTACACTTTTATCATTGCATTATTTGAACCTATTGTTAAGTATTTTGTTACATCAAAAAAGCTTAGAAAATTATTTTTATCAAGCACTCTTGTAGAGTTTCATTATAAAAATGTCTTTTATCATAAATTTTAATTAGAGTACTAAGTATTCAGGGTGTAAAGTAGCTGTTGCTAAGCTTATCTATACCATTGCTAGGGTAATTTATAAGCTCAAAATGTGGAAAAATAAGACTACTTCTAGGACTTCTGTAAGCTTTTTATTGCTTGAGCCCATGAATTTTTTTTAGACATTAGAAGATTCATGTATAAGGAAACCAAATAACTTATAGATTTCATGGCACATTGGGACGTAGGGTGGCCAAAATTGAAATTTTTTTATACTTTTTTACAATTTTTTTTATAGTGGGTTCATTTGAGGATATTTAGTTACAAAGTGAAACTTTTTGTCAAAACGGTGATCCAAGAAAAATTTTGCGGGTAATGTTCCAACCAATTTATATAGAAATAGTTGTTATATTTTCTCATGCATAGATGCATTGATTGAAAGGCCATTGGAGTTAGTTTTAAATAATTTAAGTTAAAAAAAATATATTGAATGTAGTCGTGAAAATAGGACCAAAATATGAAATAATATTGCAAAATATTAGGGTACTTTGACTTTAGGGGATCAAGAAAACTGATTTACAATTCTTTACAAGGTGGTCTCAGCATTTGTTGATGCTAAATTTGCACAAGAAAAATTTAGTGAAAAATGTAGCCTTGCCTTTTTGCCCTTTTTTAAATTATTCGTTTTTTAGTGGCGCAAGGTCTTTTTAAAATGTTTCTTTTCTGCATCTTTAATGATCCAGAATTGTCATAACATATGAACAATAAAAGATAATTTTATCAAATTTGAAATCTATCGATGAATTTGAATTTAGCATAAGATAATAAATTAAAATATTTTAATAAATCATTGCCCTCGCCTTTGGGCTAGGGGGTAAACCTTTTAAGGATATTTTTTCCTCATACTCCAATTTTTTGCAATGCAATCTCATTTAATACATTTGTTTATTACTGAATGTATCATTATAACTAAATACTATTCTGTAATTCTATTGTGAAAAGCTATAGAAGATTTGATTACAGCTATGTGGCTTGTGATTATAATAACTCTTAATTTATAATAATTGAGTGGTTTTTAAATTACAATTTTTGAGGATCATTTGTGGGCCGTTATTCAATATCAATTTAAGTAAACTTTTGTAAAAATAAGATTTTGATTTAGTAAAGATAAAAACAACTTAATTCTTTGTTGTTGTTATTGAATGAAAACTACACATTTCTGTCGTAAAAAAATACTTTAAAAAATTGAATTCAAAGCAAATACTACTAGATGCAATGAAATATATTCAAATTTATCCAGGAGGGAAATCATCAAGCACTTTAATCACTAATACCGTCACAAAAAATTCTCAAAAGGCTTTTAAGTATATTTCTTCAGTAGTAAAAATTTTAAGGTATTCGTGAATGTAATACGTTAAAATTTTTAAATTTATTGAGAGTTTTATATATCAGATATATAGGAAAGTGGGAAAAAGTACATAAATTTAATGCTAGATTTAAAAACGAGTATAAAAAATGGTTAGACAGTCCAATCAAAAAATATACCAATTTATCAAATAATAAAAAAAGTGGGACATTCATCAAAAGAATTTTCTGAATTAAGCAACAGAAGTAAACGACGAATAGCTGATGATGTAGTTGACCCTTAAACAGATTCAATTGAACGAGTTTTACTTGCAGCAAAAAAAACAGCATACAATAATCAAAACTATATCATGGTTAAGTTTCTTTAAAATTATATAAAACTGAAGCAATTCAAATATTACACAGATTAAATAACAATGACATGTTGTCAGATGATAAAGCGTTTAGATATTTCATAGACTGTAATCACACAAAAAATTCATATAACGATACACACATGACAGCACCTGCTAGATTTCCAAGCCATAGGACTATTAAAAAAATGAAAGACATGCACCAAAAGATTTAATAACTACAACGAAAAAGTTTATCAAAGTAGAATTAAAGGCTCTCATGAAGAACACTAGACTGTCTCAACAAAATCACTAAAAAAGATTGGCTACAATATGCTTGCAAGTGCTCAAGAGAAGAAAATTTATTTGATGTATTTACATGTGTCATGAACTCATCAGATCCATTTATCTTTAAGTACATTATCTTTAAGTACAAGATCTAAAAATAAAACTTATATTATTCCAAAAGAAGTTACAGACCTTTTATTACTGGAAGAAGATGTTAATACAAGCACTGACAAAAATAATTATGACAAATTAGATGATGACAACGGTATTGATCAATTTAATGAAAACTTTAATATAGATATAGAAATTGATGATGATTAGAATATAAAAAATAACAATAAAGGAAAATCTTTTATTTGAAAATTATAAATAACTTCTATAACATTACTAAAAAAGTTTATTCAATGTCATTTTTTCTTAAAAATTACTTAGTTTACCTTTTAAAGTAACTTTGGGAGGGTGGGAGGGCGAGTGCAGAAATAACTTTCTTCCTCCCCTCCCCCCCTTCCTTGACCCTTAAATATTTTTAAAGGCATGTTTTTTTTATTTTAAGGATAAATTATAATAATTTTAAAGTAAGTTTTGATATAGTATCTAAATTATGTAGTTTTGATTTGGTGTTTGAACCAAACCCCCTCCTCCGGGGAAAAATCTTATTTGCGCTAATGCTACAAAGTTAAGTTTCTAGGAAACTATTGATTAAAATTATGTGAAATTTTGAATATACATACTTAGCTATATACATTTTATTTAAATTGAAAAAAAATTGCAAATATAATTTTGGCCATCCATTTATATGTAACCGTCCCACTGTGTTTTATCATGGGTAATCTAACAAAGCGCATTAGCCACAAAAATCCTTTATTGGTTGCTTACTCTGTCCCAGGATCTTGCATACACATGATTTTTTTTTATAAAATCAATGTATGCTATAGTAGCTTTCAAAAATATTAACCAATTCATGTGCAAGTTATGGCCTTAGGAGATTAGAGAAAAACTTTTTGATTTTCTCCTCTAAAAGAGGATCACAACCCCCCCCCCCCAATCCAGGCGCAGCACTGGCGCACCCCCTGCTGTGGCTATTGCAAGGGGCCCTGTGCCGCACCAACCTAAAAATTTTACACAAACTTTATTGCTTAAAGTATGTGTAAAGTTTCAAATTTAGTGGTTTTGAATTGTGGTTTCTAGACAACAAATAGTGTAGCCATATTGAATTTTTATTTTTACTTTAAAAATTAAAATTTGGTTGCCTGGTACTGTTACTCAACCACGAGTGTACACCTTTGATATATATCAGAGAGTGTGCACCTCTGATATATATAGAGAGAGAGATGTGGCGTGTTTTTTTGGTCGTTTTTTTGGAGAAAAAAAACAGAGGTTTGTTTTTTAGGTTCTTTTGGGAAATATTCAAGAATTCATTATTTAAGCTACTAAATTTAACTTTAATGGTAATATCTTAGTTCATATTTTAATTTTTTTTTAAAATAGGACAATTAATACTAAAATTTACTGAAATTATTTTTATTTTGGTATGCTTAAAGGTTAACACGGTTGAAACAGTTCTGTATAAAAACTTCTTAGATATTTTTATCTTCCTCAATTTTATCTATTTATTTTATCTATTGGTTTTAGTGTCACTGACACAATAAACATTGTTTATTTACATTTATTATATTTATTTAGATTTAACAATTGATATATATATATATATATATATATATATATATATATATATATATATATTCTGATTTACTCCCAACAAGACTGCAAGCAACCACTATTAAGTTGAGAGTTACTAAGAAAAAAAAGAATAGAGTTATTGAGCTAGGAAATGGTTGACAGAAGACTTGAGTTATAGGTTGTATGAATCAAGAAAACATGAAGATAAGAGAGTGTTCCAAAGGGTTAAAATGCGGGTAAAAAAAACAATGTTTACAACTGTTTACAATGTCGTTTTGGACCTTGTCAAAAAGAAAAAGAGCATCATTTAGAAGAACCAGTCCAGATATTTTTTTTTTTTTTTTTTTTTTTTTTTTTAAACATCTTCGCTTCCAACAAGGCTGCAAGCAGCCACTAATTAAAGTTGGAAGTTACTGTAAGAGAAAAGATAAAGATTGTAGAGCAAGATAATGATTGACAGACGATTTAAAAGATTGCAAATTATATGAATCAGGAAAGCAAGATGAAGGAAGCGAATTCCAAAGAGCTGATGTTCGAGGAAAAAAACTAGACGAATAAGCGTTTTTGGAGCACTTAGGAACAGTCACAGAAAAAGGATGACACTTAATTGAATGACGAGTAACACGAGAATGAATTTTAGTAGATGGCACAAGAGACGTTAGCTCTTTCGAGCAGTGCCCATTATAGTATTTGTAGAAAAGAGAAAGAGAAGCAACATTACGACGATGTGATAATGGTTGAAGGTTGGCTGCAAGAGCAGGTCCAACTATGTTTACAATGCGTTTTTGCACCTTGTCTAAAAGAGAAAGGGCATCATTAGAAGATCCGCCCCAGATATGGCAACAGTATTCCATACAAGGCCGGATTTGAGATTTATAGAGGTAGAGAATAGAATCCAGAGTAAGAAAGTGGCGAGCTCGATAAAGAGATGCAACCTTAGCAGATGCTAATTTTGCAACCGATTTGATATATGGTTTCCAAGAAAGATTGGAAGTAAGAGTTAATCCTAGAAGATGAAGAGTAGGTGACTCATCGAGTACATCACCGTTCATAAATATAGGAAGATCTAAATTATTGCGATAACGATTGGCTGAAAAAAATTGAGTTTTATCTGAATTGAAGTTCACCAGCCACTGTGAGCCCCATGCTGTAGCAGAAGTGAGATCCTTTTCAAGCTCAAATGCCCCCTCCAGGCAATCAGAGGGTGTTGGTTTCTTATCACGACAAGAATAAATGGTAGTATCATCAGCAAACAATGCCACCTTAGATGTGAGAATATCTGGAAGATCGTTAATGTAAATTAAAAAGAGTATAGGGCCAAGGATAGAACCTTGAGGAACCCCTGAAGTTACAGAATAAGAAGAAGAGTGTTGTCCATCGAGGACAACTTTTATGCTACGATTGGAAAGGAAGGATTCAATGATCTTAAAGATGTTGCCGGATACACCATAAGAAGAAAGCTTATGGAGAAGACCAGCATGCCAAACTTTATCAAACGCTTTTGAAATGTCAAGAGCGATGGCCTTAACCTCTCCACCTTCATCTAATGCACGATAAAACCTGTCAGTTATTACTGTTAGCAAATCAGCTGTAGAACGAGAAGATCGAAATCCATATTGATGGTCAGAAAGTAAGTTATTAGATTCAATATGAGAAATTAAGTGTTTGTTAATTAAAGATTCAAAAACCTTGCTTATGATAGGAAGAAGACTTATGGGACGGTAGTTAGACGAATCAGATCGCTCCCCAGAATTTTTGAAGATAGGGATAACAGATGCGGCTTTCCAGCAGGCTGGAAAACAAGACTCTGATAAGCACTTGTTGAATAGTTTTGAGAGTATAGACGACAGCTCTGGAGAACACTTCTGCAAGACAATAACAGGTATGTTGTCTGGGCCACAAGCTGTAGAAGAGTCTAGACAGGAAATCACTTTAGATACAGATGCTGAAGTGATATGAATGTCAAGCAATGAATCAACCTGTTTGTTGGCAATATCAGGTAGAACGCAATTAGTGGAATCAAGAGATGATATTGATGAAAAGTTTTTAGCAAACAGTTCGGCTTTGTCTTTAGGTGAGGTGACAAAGTCTGAACCATACAAGAGAGGTGGAATTATAGATTTGCCCTTATTATTGATATTATTAAAGATTCTCCAGAAGTCACGAGAGCCTAATTTTTGAGATGAGATACGAGATTTCATGACCTGAGAATAGCGGGTTTTGGCGTTAGACAAAACCTTTTTACAGTTGTTTCTAGCAGTAATAAACAGACGTCTGTTTTCTGGAGAATTGTTTTGCTGATAAATATGGAAGTAACGGTTTCGATTGGCAATCGCAGCAGCACAGTGTGAGGAAAACCATGGAGGAGAGTGAGGCTTGACCTGGAATCGTCGAGAGGGAATAAAAGATTCCATGCCAGCCTGAATCCACGAAGTTATATAAGAAGCACATTTGTCGACAGGAAGTCGAAAGATTTCTACCCAAGGGCCATCACGAAGAAAATCACGGAAAGAATCCCAGTCAGCTTTACTGTAGTTGTAAGAGGTTCGATAGTAGGGGTATTCAGGTGATGAAGAAGAATGAGATATTAGTTTTAAAGAGATCAAACTGTGATCAGAAGCACCTAAGGGTGAATGTGGAGAAACTGAGCACTGACTAGGATCAGAAACAAGACATAAGTCGAGTAGAGAGGTAAATGATTAGGGTTGTCAGGAAAGCGAGTTGGAAAGTTGACTATTTGAGTTAGGGATTGAGAAAGGCAAAAGTTGTGGGCTTTAATGCCTGCAGAGTCACTGACACTAGAGCCAAGCCATTCAGAGTGGTGAGCATTAAAGTCACCGACAACAACTATATTAGCTGATGGATAAAGAGAGAGGGCTTGGTCAATATGATCAGAAATAACATCAAAAAGAGTACAGTCTTGAGATGAAGGAGATCGATATAGAACAAAGAGAAAGGCAATAGAGTGAAGTGGTGCTAAACGAAAGCACATGAAAGAATAGTCTGTGGATTCAAACCTAGTTTCACGACAAACAGGTGAATTCTTACGAATGTAAATGCCCAGGCCAAGCATGTGACTATTGGAGTATTTACGAATCAGAGGAAGATAACCATCAACACTAAGATCACAAGATGAGACAGCCGAACTCAAATTAGTCTCACAAAGAGCAAGTAGGTCTGGTGAACTTTGCAAGAGATAAGACTCAACAGAAGAAAATTTACTTCGAAGACCACGAATATTAGTGAATGATAGGTTTAGAGAACTTGGTGATGATGATGGTTTTTTGTGTTTTATAGTTTTTGGTACTTTATTCATTTTTAAATTAGATTGAAGAACTTGACTCAAAGCATAGATAGTACTCAGAACACTGTTTAATAGCCCAAGCAATTGCCTCATTACTACTAATAAACCCTAAGCCGTAACAAAGGGCTCCAAATGTGGCCTCCGCAATGCACACCAAAAGTACAAACAGGGACACCATCCATGCGCAACATGGCACTGTTAATACTTTGATATTTTTCAGCTGTTGATGGAATCAGCCTCTCTGAGAGCTACCACAGAGTTCGGGAAACCTGACTACCAGCCGGCCTCAGAACCATAAAACTGAGTTTTAGAGCTGTACCCTCATAAGGAGATAATAGAATGAGTTGCCTAGTCATAAAAACAGTGACACAAGCAAACCCATGCATTGAGTCAAGAAGATCCAGCATTCAACATCCTAAACTGGAAACAATGTATTAAAAATACATCTGCGCCAGCCTAATAGATGAAGAAGGGGTGCGAGGCTGGTCAACAGATAGAATCTGTTTACCCCTTAAGTCTTTGCCTAGGAGGCCTTCTACAAGACAGTAGCTGGGTGCATTTAACATCTGCCCAAGATGAGTATTTTTATCGAGACACCATCTCTAGCCTTTACTCAACCAAGAGCCCCAAGGCAGGGGGTGTTTTAAATCGGAGTTGGCATCTCCTAGCCTTTGCCTAAAAAGGCGTATCCTACAAGGCAGCAGGACATGAAGCAGATTGTACTGGGTTACATGTTACCAGTAGCAGGATAACCTGATCTGACAACAGATATGACGACAGTATTCCATAAAGGGACAAATAAGAGATTTGCAGAGGTAGAGAATGGAATAAGGGGTAAGAAAATGATGATCATGAGATGTAAAAAAGAGGACTCAGTGAGAGGGTTGCCGTTTATTAATATAGGAATGTCAACAGCATTGTGGTAGTTGTTTGCAGTAAATGACTGAGATTTGTTGGAGTTAAAATTTATAAGCTAAAATTTTTGATCCCGAATTTGTTACAGAAGTGAGATCAGGTTCATGATCGGCTGCCTGTTCTAAGCGATCAAAAAGACTTTTTGCCAAGACAGGAGTAAAAAAGTGCTGTGGTTATCTTTTGTGAATAATATAAGTAATAAATTTTAGTTTAAATGTCCAATATTTAGTTCTTGCTGAAGCTCATTTTCTATTCAACAGGTCCCTAATATTGTTTAAAAAATGTTTATATTAAAAAGGTATTACTCAAATGAAGGGAAATTTTATGTAAATCTATTAAAAAAAGATTTAAACAAAGATATCAAGAAACTTATAAAAGTTCATGTTTTTTAAATTTTGATATAAAAACTGTAGTTTTTCTGCAATAGAATTTAAAAATAGATTAACACAAAAGATAACCACACCACCTTAAAAACACTGAGTAGTGATTTTCTATCTAAAGGGGTTTTAAAGCACCATAGTATCTATATATGCATACATATATATAAAGAGAGAGGATATCTTCAAATTATTGAGTGATTTCTTTTTGTTCTTCTTGTTGGTAATCAATTATGATTAAGCTCTCCACACAGGGGGCAGAAATAAAACCTTAGTCGCCCATTTATTTTAACCTCTGAACCAAATTAGCAAAATGGAAAAATGTTCCTTTTGCCTTAAACATTCCTTTTGCCATAAGATTATGTCTAAAAATTGAACTTGAAATATAAAGCATGTTAAAAATTTTTGCAGGTGTTCTGATACAGTACTATATGATACTTAGGTTGTTAGAGAAGTTAATAGAACTTCATCTTTAAAGATACTTAGGTCGTAGGAGTTCTACGAACTTTCCTAACGACCTAAGTATATATATAGTCTTGATAAATAAATCATGTAATTAGAAAAAAATGCAGATAAAAAATAAATTATAAATAAATAAATTACGAATTCACCAGGTGAAGGTGGTCTGGAAAACTCTATAAATAATAATAATTCAAAATTTTTAAATTTTACTTGATATCAAGTTCAGTATAGGGCTTTTTTTATAAGGGTTTCTTATATTTGTCAAAAAAATATGTATTTTTTTGACAAATATAACAAACAAACAATGTTAACTAAATTACTATGCAATATACAAATGCTCAAATAAGGAAATAATCTCGGTAGATTTTCTACAAATACTATAATGGGCACTGCTCTAAAGAGCTAGCGTCTCTTGTGCCATCTACTAAAATTCATTCTCGTGTTACTCGTCATTCAATTAAGTGTCATCCTTTTTCTGTGACTGTTCCTAAGTGCTCCAAAAACGCTTATTCGTCTAGTTTTTTTCCTCGAACATCAGTTCTTTGGAATTCGCTTCCTTCATCTTGCTTTCCTGATTCATATAATTTGCAATCTTTTAAATCGTCCGTCAATCGTTATCTTGCTCTACAATCTTCATCTTTTCTCTTACAGTAACTTCCAACTTTAATTAGTGGCTGCTTGCAGCCTTGTTGGAAGCGAAGATGTTTAAAAAAAAAAAAAAAAAAAAAAAGATTACTCATTATTTTTAATTATATATATATATATATATATATATATATATATATATATATATATATATATATATATATATATATATATATATATATAAATTAGTAAAACCCCTTGTCTAATTTTTTTCAACAAGTTGTTTTTTATTAAAGTGGTATTAAAAGTTATAATGCAAATTTCATTTTTTTCTATGCATCAATTTTTCAGTATAACATTTTTATATCAAATTTTATTTGTTTTATTAAGTTAAATGTTCAAGTGTTTTTTTTTGTTTTTTTTTAATATGTGTATTTGTCATGTTTAAAATGCATAAAAAGCTTTAAAAGGATTAAATTATTTAGATGGGTGCTTTTATGCTTTAAAACGATCAACAAAACCTATTGCTGGATCATTGGATGAGTAAGTCTTTAATAACATTGTATTCCATTGAGAAATATTTTTTAAAGTAATAGAATTAAATTTATAACAGGTTATATTAATGAAGAATAAACAGTTTGGAGCAAGGTAAAACAAAAAAAATTTTTTTATGAAATAGGTCTAAAATTACTTTATAAAATTATAATTAGGTAATAGGTTCTATGTAATGATAATACTTTTTATTAATGGGGCTATGTGATAATGAGGCTATGTAATAATGGTGGTATGTAGTAACAAGGGTCAATTTAACGGTTAGACATCGCTGTCCCCCGACTGTTTTTGAGATCTGATTTATGGGGCAACCAACCATTGTTTATTTTAATGAAAAAATTAGCAATGGTTTGTTGTCCTTCTTTAGCAGGTCTGAAGAATGGTTCAAGAGGTGGCAATGTCCGACCGTTAAATTGAGCCCTGAGTAATGATGCTATGTCAGGCCTTCCCAGGAGAGGCGTGCGGTCGGTCGCTTTGAGTGACCACGCATATATATATATTTTTTGAGAGTCTGGCCACGGTTTTTTAGCATATATTAATGACGCATTTTTAAAAAGGCGCTGAGAAAACCTAACTAAATTGTCGTATTATTTTATTATTTTTATTCATAATTTATTCTTATTATTAATATAAAAATATGAACATAAAAATGAAATGTATATATATATATATATATTTATACTTAATTAAAAAAAAATTTTTTTTCTTATTACAATTTTTTTTTTAAGTCTAGTAAACATAAAAAAAATTTATTTATTTATATTTTATTTATTTATTTTATAATTCTTTATAATATATTTTTAGGTGTTGATTTTTTCAGCAACGATATTTGAGACAAGTCGAAAAAATAAACAGCAAATGTGACCGAAAACTTTTTTAATCTATTTTGAAAAATATGCTCTGCCGACGCGGGATGCGAACCTGGGTCTCCGCGGCGCTATGTAGAGTCTCAACCGAATGAGCTAAACGTTCATACCTCTATCTTGAACCTTGTAGATAATAATTCTTCTAGAACTTAGAAGTTATTTTTTGTAGAAAGACATACTTATGCGAAAAAATTTAAAATTAGAAAAAAAAATATGTAAAATAAAAAAAAAAAAAATTTTGTTATAAGAAAAAAAAATTAAAAGAAAAAATATATTTATATATATTTAATTGATTTTTTCAGCGTCTTTTTAAAAATGCGTTATTTTTAATATATGCTAAAAAAGCGTGGCCGAGTTATCCAAAAAAAAATAAATATCCATGTTCACTCAAGGCGTGCGACCGTACGCCTCTCCTGGGAAGGCCTGTATGTGGTTATGGTGTTATATAATAATGATGCTATGCAGTAATGATACTATGTAGTAATGATATGATATAGTAACGATACTATGTAGTAATGGTGCTATGTAGTATTGATTAATTATCAATTAATTTCAACACAAAACACTTGATAACAGACCTAATTTTTTAGTATTTTTTTTTATTAATTGTTGAGGGTTGTAAAAAAAGAGTAGCATCTATGAATAAAGTGGCCTTAGCTATAGGGAGGTAAATACAATTTAAAAAATAATAATAATAGTAAAATTTTTACAGTTTTTCTAATTTCACTGCCAGTACCCAATAAAAATGAATATTGTTACTGTTAGTTACAATCAATTAGAACTAACAGTAAGCAACATTTATAATATCAAACTCAAAATTTCAACAGCTAATTTTTTTTTTTTTTTTTTTTTTATTATTATTATTTTTTTGCATTGATAGCTGTTTATGTAACTTGCCAAAAACTAAACTATCTGGTATCAATTTCAGGTTATTTATAGTTTATTATATCATCGCTAACTTAAAGAGATTTACAATTTAGGATTTTTACAGTTTTGTTAAGATTTCAATAAGTGTTTAATTGAAATTGTGGAAAAATACTAAGTGCATTTTGTTATTCAACCATGTGAGTCGTAAGGTTATTCTGAATCTTATTTACAAAGCATTGTGAACTGGTGCTATTGTGACTCGATAAATAACTTTTAAAATTTAAAAGTTTTAAATTTTAAAAGTTACTTATACCTTGATCTAAATAGATGGCCTGATTGGTAGATATGTATTAGATAGGCAGGTTCATTCATTATCACTAGTATTTCCATTAAACTGCAAGTAGAAATTTAGATAAAAAAGTTTTTGTTGAGTAAGTTTTTAGTAACGATAAAGTTTCTGTGAAGTTAATTAGCTTCTGTAAATGTTTTTCAATAACCTTTATTGCAATTATATAGCAATATGAGTTATATTTTAAAAGATCAATTAAAGATATAATAACATAACATGAACAATATAATGTTTTATATAATGTTTCAAATTGGCGATTGCATTAAATCAGATTAAATCTATTTGATTTGCAAGAAGTAATTTAAAAGAAATAAATATTATAAGAAGTAGATACTTAAAAGAAGTAAATACTAATGATAAATAGATACTTATAAGAAGTAGATACTTAAACAGGCAACGAAAGCTTCAATATTTAATACCAAAGCGTTAAAAGCAAGTATAAAAAATTAAATAGAAAAATGTAAGCAAAAAAAAAAATTCTTGAATTTCTAAATATAGGTTTCTTTCAATTATTCTACAAAGCTGCTGATTAGAAAAAAAAGATAGTTTACATTTTAAGTTTTAATAACATAAGATAAAACTTTGATATAGTATTTGTTATATAATACAATATTAAATTTTTTTTTCAACATCTTCTAACAAGGCTGCATGCAACCAATGAGTTGGAAGTTACTGAAAAATATTAAATTTTTTTTTCAACATCTTCTAACAAGGCTGCATGCAACCAATGAGTTGGAAGTTACTGAAAAATATTAATTTTTTTTTTCAACATCTTCTAACAAGGCTGCATGCAACCAATGAGTTGGAAGTTACTGAAAAATATTAAATTTTTTTTTCAACATCTTCTAACAAGGCTGCATGCAACCAATGAGTTGGAAGTTACTGAAAAAGAATAGATAAAGTTTATAGAGTTAAATAATGATTGGCAGATGACTTAAAAGATTGCAAATTATATGTATCAGGAAAACAAGATGAAGGAAGTGAATTTCAAAGAACTGATGTTTGAGGAAAAAAACTAGACAAATAAGGATTTTTGGAGCACTTAGAAACATTCACAAAAAAAGGATGAGACTTAATTGAATGACGAGTAACACGAGAATGAATGTGAGTAGATGGCACAAGAGACGCTAGCTCTTTAGAGCAGTGCCCATTATAGTATTTATAGGAAAGAGAAGGTGAAGCAACATTACAATGATGTGTTATTGGTTGGAGGTTGGTTGCAAGAGCAGGTTCAACTATGTTTACAATGCATTTTTGTACCTTGTCTAAAAGAGAAAGGGCATTATTGGAAGATCTGCCCCAGACATGGCAACAGTATTCCATACAAGGATGGGTTTGAGATATAGTGATAAAAAATAGAATTCGGAGAAAGAAAGTGGCTAGCATGATAAAGATATGCAACCTTAGCAGATGCTAATTTTGAAATAGATTTGATATTCAGTTTCCAAGAAAGATCGGAAGTAAGAGTTAATCCTAGAAGATTAAGGGTAGCTCATCGAGTGCATTACTGTTCAAAAATATAAAAAAATCTAGATTATTGTGATAACGATTGGCTGAAAAAAATTGGTTTTTATCTGAATTAAAGTTCACTAGCCACTGTGAGCCCATGCTGTAGGAGAAGTGAGGTTCTTTTCAATATACTACAATTGGAAAGGAAAGATTCAATGATTTTAAAGATTACCTGAGACACTGTAAGAAGAAAGCTTATGGAGAAGACCAGCATGCCAAACTTTATTAAAAGCTTTAAAAATTTCAAGAGCAATAGCCTTAACCTCTCTACACTTATCTAATGCATGATAGGACCAATCAGTTATTACTGTTACAACCCTTAGAAATAGGAAAAAAGAGGTCGGCAATAATTTGCCCATCTCAATCTTTTAGAGGTCAGGATCAGGTCAGCAAAAAATATTTGATACAAAGGTCTTACCATAAAACATAGAAACAAGGTCGGCAATTTTTTGCTGGCCTCAAACACTTTAAGGTTGGCAGTTAGGTCGGCATTACTAAATGCTGACCCTAATTCCGTTAAAGATTCAAAAACCTTGCTTATGATAGGAAGAAGGCTAATGGGATGGTAGTTGCATGGGAGAAGACTGGTTGATGGGATGGTAGTTGCGTGATAGGAAGAAGACTAATGGGATGCGTCGCTCTCCAGAGTTTTTGAAAATAGGGATAACAGATGATGCTTTTCAGCAGGCCGAAAAACAAGACTCTGATAAGCATTTGTTAAATAGTTTTGAAAGTATAGATAACAGCTCCGGAAAACACTTCTGCGAGACTATAATGGGTATTTTGTCTGGATCACAGGCTATAGAAGAGTCTAAGCAGGAAATCACTTTAGATACAGAAGCAGGAGTGATACGAATGTCAAGCAGTTGATCATTCTGTTTGTTGTGCTATATCAGATAGAACACAACTAGCTTAACAATTTAGCTTTGTCATTAGGTGAGGTGACAAAATCTGAACCATACAAGAGTGGTACAATAATAGATTAGCCCTTATTATTAATACTGTTAAAGATTCTTTGAGATGAAATATGAGATTTTCTAACTTGAGAATAGCGGGCTTTGGCATTAGACAAAACCTTTTTACAATGGTTTCTAGCAATAGGAAACCAATGTCTGTTTTCTGGAGAATTGTTTTGCTGATAAATATATGGAAGTAATGGTTTCAATTGAAAATTGCAGCAGCACAATGTGAGGAAAACCATGGAGAAGGGTGAGGCTTGACTTAGAATCGTCCGAAGTTAATCGTTAGAAGGAAATAAAAGATTCCATACCAGCGTGAATCTAAGAAGTTATGTAAGAAGCAAATTTGTCAGCAGGAAGACAAAAGATTTCTACCCAAGGGCCATCACGAAAAAAAGCACAGAAATAGTCCCAGTCAGCTTTAAGGTAGTTGCAAGAGGTACGATAATAGGGAGATTCAGGTGATGAAGAAGAATGAGATAATAGTTTTAGAGATATCAAACCGTGATCAGAAGCACCTAAGGGTGAATGTGGAGAAACTGAGCACTGACTAGGATCAGAAACAAGACATAAGTCAAGTAGAGAAGGTAAGTGATTTAGTTTGTCTGGAAAGTTGGCTATTTGAGTTAAAGATTGAGAAAGACAAAAGTTGTGGGCCATAACGCCTGCAAAGTCACTGACACTAGAGCCAAGCCATTCAATGTGATGAGCATTAAAGTCACCAACAACATTAAGCATTAAAGTCACCAACAACAACAGTGTGATGAGCATTAAAGTCACCAACAACAACGATATTGGCTGATGGATAAAAAGAGAGGGCCTTGTCAATTTGGTCCGAAATAACATCAAAAAGAGTGCTGTTTTGAGATGAAGGAGAGCGATATAGAACAAAGTAAAAGGGGATAGAGTGAAGTGGTGCTAAATGAAAGCACATCAAAGAATAGTCAGTGGATTCAAACCTAGTTTTTCAATAAATTGGTGAAATTTTACAAATGTTAATGCCCAGGCCAAGCATGTGACTATTGGAGTCTTTACGAATTAAAGGAAGATAATTGTCAACACTAATATTACAAGACAAGTCAGCTGAACTCAAATTAATCTCACAAAGAGCAAGTAGGTCTGGTAAACTTTGCAAGAGGTAAGGCTTAACAGAAGAAAAGTTACTTCGAAGACCATGAATATTAGTGAATGATAGGTTTAGAGAACTTGTTTATGATGATGGTTTTTTGTGTTTTATAGTTTTTGGTACTTTATTCATTTTTAAATTTGTTCAAGAACTTCACTCAAAGCACAGATAGTATTCAGTATACTATTTAATAGTTTAATAGTCAAAGTAATTGCCTCATTACTATTATCTTCATCTTCATCATCATAATTACTATTAATAAACTCTAAGCTTTGCCTAAAAAAGCAGCAGGACATGAAGCTGGTTGTACTTGGTTACATGTTATCAGCAGCAGGATAACCTGACCTGACCTTTGATAAATAAAGAAAAGTGGTAATGTCTAAACATTGTCTAAATTGATATTGAATTTATTTTTAAATCTTATTAAATTTTATTTTAAGTGTATTATTTTTTGTGAAAAATATTTTTTCAATACAAAACTATACTTTTTTATTATATATAAACTTTATAAAAGATATATATGAATAAAATAGAATCTTTATAAAATAAAAATGAGACATGTTAAAGGTGATTTATGTAAGTTTTTTTTTTACTGTATTTACCTCCCTAAGGTCAATGGGTTACTACAATCGAAAAGACGACTCATTTTTATTTTTAATGTTTTTTGTGTATGCGTAATTTTTCACTTTCTCAGGGCCCTAAAAGTAAGGCAACCATACATACGCGTTTGGTGTGTACAGTAAGCGTTTGACAGTAGTTTTGCATGTTTGGGGTTTGTACGCGTTTGGGTACGCGCTTATATATTAAAAAAAAGAAATTGAAATTCTTTCAAAGAATATTATTTTAAAGACTTTTATTAAATCAATTTTCTAAAATATAGTTAAAAAACAAAATGAATAAAATTCCAATAAACTTAACTATAAAACACGAAACTAAATGAATTTAATTCCTGTAAAGATATTTAATTTTTTTTTTTTTTTTTAATTTCCATTAGAGAAGAAAAAAAATTACTTCAAAAGATTTTTTAACTACTACAAAGAAAATGCGCTCGTTTTACGCAAATTTTGTTTGCCTTGTAATGTCTTTTTTCCCTAATTATTGTAAATAACGCTTTACGATTCATTTTAATAAGACGTTCATAAAAATAAGTGTTCATAAAAAAGTAATTTAAGGTTTTTACAACTATTTTTCATCAAATTCAAAAAATAAATAGAAAGAAGAGAAGTTTAAACACGTTTAATGATAATTTAAAGAAAATGTTTTCTTTCTTAACGCAGATCAAAGATGAGCTACTCAAATGTACCATTTGTCAAAGCCTATTTGACATTACTAGTCGTGGACGGTCTGCAATTGAAGATCATTGCAAATCTATCAAATACAAACTTAAAGTTCGTTGGGGTTGGCCTTACTTCCAGCTATCGAAAGAGTGCTTAAGTTATATCAGTCACTAAGATCATACTTTTTAAGCTTAGAAAATTATCCTAAACTTTTATTTGACTTTTTCAATAACGAAATGGGTGAAATAGTATTGTTTTTAGTTCACAGTCAAGCCTATGTTTTTTATAACTCAGTAAAAAAAATTGAGAAAGATGATATTTCTGCGGCTGAAGTTGCCGTAGTATTAAAGGATTTGAAAGACAAAATAAAATCTTAAACTTTTATTTGACTTATTGAACACGGTAAAAAAAATTGAGAAATATAATATTTCTGCTGCTGAAGTTACCATAGTATTAAAGGATTTGAAAGACAAGATAAAATCTAGAAAAGAAAAAAAATTTCTACCTTTCATGGTAAAACAGTATTTGCAAGATACCGAAGAAAGTAGTCATCATTTGAAAAACCAATTTCTGAAAGAAGTAGACATTTTTTACAGTGTCTATCTAGAGTACATAGATGAGTGGACGCGTCACTTTAATCAGGTTGAAGTTTTTAAATGGTTTTTACTTAACTCCTTAAGGACCAGGCCCGAGATATCTTGGGTCATGCTATATGGTCGACCGCCCGAGTTATCTCCGAACGGGAGATAACTCGGGCGGTCACTTATTTTACGTTTCGTTATGTATTAGCCCGAAATAATTCATGAAAATAATCTTATAACAATATTATTATATTAAATCAACTAAGAATTAATTAAATTAATAATATTTAGATTTATAACAAACTTTTTTATTTTAATATGTCAATATCTAAGCTCTAAGCATAAAAAAAAAAATTTGATTTTTTTGGTGCATTTATTTGAAAAAATATCGGTCCTTAAGGGGTTAACTGTAAAGTTGAATGGATTGAAGTTATTGAAACTATAACTTTTTTGAACAAATCAATAGAAATCACATTCGATGACAATGAATTGTTTGACAAAATTCTGAGAACTAATTTGTATTGCAGAAAGGAAAAGTTTTCTTGAAACTCACAGTCTGTTGAATGTGACAAGTGATGGTTTGAAATTTTGTCTCATTTCGAAATATAATCACGTTCCTTATAACAATTTCTTAAAATTGGTGAAAGCTGCTTCATGTTTGCCAGGTACAAACGCCTCCATAGAGCGATTGTTTTCGATTGCCAATGGTATTTGGACGGAAGGGAAATCCAACTTACAATCCCAAAAACTTTGGCAGTTATTTTGTTCATCAAATTTAATTTAAGAAAATAATAGCTGCTCAGAATTTGCAGGAAAAGTTGAAAAAGGTGACATGTTGCTGAAAACAATTCATTCTTATGAAAAATATTTGTGATTTAAAAATGCAAATGTTGTGTAATAATTTTTCCATAATTTGGTTTATTCACATGCTATTATAAAATAAATAAACCAGTTTTTAGTAAAAACCCATTTAAACCAGGCCCGTAGGCAGGGCGTGAGCGACTGATTTGAATACCATTTGTATTTATACACACCAAATTTATTACTTGTAGGCATCTGGTCTTTTTCAAATATGGTCACCTTACTAAAAGTCACTATAGTAAAAAAAGCCATAGTTAATAGAAAAGTTTTATGTTTTGTAATAAAGACTGATTTAAAAAAAATTAGTTTATCAAAAAAAATTACTTTTTTTAAGATTGAAAATTAAATAACAAACAAAAAATGTAATAGCTATATATATATATATATATATATATATATATATATATATATATATATATATATATATATATATATATATATATAGACATATAAAAAATGTGATAGCTATTTATATATATACATATACACAGCCCTCGGAATTAGGGTTGGCATTCGCCAATGCCAACCTAACTGCCGACCTGAAAATGTTTGAGGTCAGCAAAAAATTGCAGACCTCATTTCTATGTTTATTGGTAACCCCTTTGTGTCTGATTTTTTTTGCTAACCTCTAGCATTTTGAGATCGGCGATTTTTTGCCAACCTCAATTTTCCTAATTCTGAGGGTTGTATATATATTTATATATATATATATATATATATATATATATATACACTGTCCTCCAAAACATTAGCAACGAAATAAAATAAAATAAATTTTTTACTTTGTTACTTATTACAGCAATTTTGTTTTTTTAATTACGCTTTAAATGAAAAAAATGGTCAATGTTTCATATAAGAAAAAAGATTTTAATATAATAAGACTACTTTAAAAAAAATAAACGTGAATTTTTGTTTATATTGGTATTTTGACGCAAAAATGTGGTCCTCCAAAACATTAGCAACTTTTTTAAAACTACCCTAAAAAATGTTAATATCAATAGTTAATGGCATATCCTTTACTTTTTAGGATCAAGGAACATCTTCTCGGCATAGACTCTACTAGTTTAATAATTTGTTCTGGTGTAATCTCATTCCACGTGGTTTTAATAGCTTTATATAGCTCATCAGTGTTTTTGAAGGGTCCTTTGTGTTTTAGGGAGAGTTCAACTTGGTACCATAAATTTTCAATCGGGTTGGGATCAGGTGATTGAGCTGGCCATTTCATTACTTTAATTTGATTTGTTTCAAACTGTTCTTTAGCGAGTTTAGAGGTGTGTTTGGGGTCGTTGTCTTGTTGAAATGTCCATAAAAGAGGCATATTATTATCAGTATGAGGAACCACTTTTTCCTTGAGAATATCACAATAAACATGCTGATCCATAATGCCATTTATTTGGTAAATACGTCCAACTCCACTAAAACCAGAAAAACAACCCCAAACCATGCTTGATTGTTCCTCTTGTGTATTTAGGATCTAAGCGTTTACCTTCAGGTCTACGTACCTTTAAATTTCCATCAGGACCTTTCAAATCGTACTTTGATTCATCACTTCAGAGTACTCTATTCCAATCATTTATAGTCCAGTCTCTATGAGAATTTGCAAACTCGATTCTAGCTTTTCTATTCTTCTAAGAAATGAAAGGTTTTTTTGCTGCTTTAAAGCTCAAAATTTCTGAAAGTTGTCTACAAACTGTATTTTGAGACATGGAAAGTTTCAGTTTTTAATAGTATCATTAGCGCTGTAAAAAAGATTTTTTTTAACATGGAGAATAATTTTTCGATCGGTGAAACGACATGTTTTGAGTGGTCTTCCGCCCTTATGTTCTGTTTCTAAAGGACTACCTTTATTAAATCGTTTGATTATTCGACATACAATTGACTTGTTAATGGAGTATTTCGTTGCGATTTCCTTTTGTTTGACTCGTTTCTTGTAATCTTTTACAATACGTTCTCGAAAAGCTAAATTATACTTGTTTCCTGCCATTATAATCCAAAACAGCATATATAAGCGATCTTAAATTAATATTGTAATAATTGCAACATTCCATATTCATCTCTGAACAAAAATTAACAATTAGTTGATTCTCATTATAACACAACAATTCTCTTGGGCATTATTTCCACACTTGTGCTGCTGATTTTCCGTGAGTTTTTGTAAGTAATTATAAAAAGTTGCTAATGTTTTGGAGGACCACGTTTTTGCGTTAAAATACCAATAAAAACAAAAAAACAAGTTTGTTCATTTTCAAGTAGTCTTATTATGTACAAATCTTTTTTCTTATATGTAATATTAAGCATTTTTTGTATTCAAAGCGCAATTAAAAAAATAAAGTTGCTGTAATTAGTATTCAAACTAGAAAAAAAGCATTTTTTTTTTATTTGGTTGCTAATGTTTTGGAGGACAGTGTGTATATTTATATATATATATATATATATATATATATATATATATATATATATATATATATATATATATATATATATATATATATATATATATATATATATATATATAAATATATATATATTTTATTTTATTTTATTAGTAGAAAATAAATTAAGACTTTTAGGTTATTGGAACAATCGTTTTTTAAGCCCGGAGTCTTTAGGTATAATGACGGCAAGGACTCCGGGACTCCAGGACTTCGGGCTTAAAAACAATAAGTTTCAAGTCATTAAATCTCATGAATTTTTTTATTATAGCAGATAATAAGTCAACAAACATGTTTAGAGCTTCTGGACACCACAGACTTGGAAAAAGTAGAAATATAAATCCGGAGTCCTTTTAAGACTCCGCATCCCTGATATATATATATATATATATATATATATATATATATATATATATATATATATATATATATATATATATATATATAATTAACATATTTTTATCTTTAAAAGAAAAATGGCTTTGCGCGAAGTTTGGGCACATGCTGTTCTTGGTCATCACCAACATGTGGTACAATACTATTCCGCTTGGGCAGAAGATCATCATATGTTAATTCAAAATGAGTTTTGTAATGGTAAAAGTTATATATTTTATTACAGACATTTTATTATGTGAAATATAAACTTCATTTTTTAAAGTTATATATATATATATATATATATATATATATATATATATATATATATATATATATATATATAAATATATATATAATATATACATGATATATAAATGTAATATATATATATATATATATATATATATATATATATATATATATATATATATATATATATATATAAATATATATATAATATATACATGATATATAAATGTAATATATATAAAGTTATATATATATATATATATATATATATATATATATATATATATATATATATATATTTATATAGATATAGATAGATAGATAGATATAAAGTCTACTTCAGTAATATTTTAGTTATTAACTTGAGTAATTTCTCAATTTATTTGATTGAACTTGATCTTGAGCTATTATATTTTAACTCATTCTTAACCAGTGACTTGCGTGACAGAGAATGAGATGTCTTTATTTTATTTGTACTTCACAGAGCAGATTCTTTATGTTGAAATTTTAAGGCTTTTAGGAACCTTCTGGATAATAAAGTTATTTAATTACATATGTAGTTTAGACATGTTTTTTAGTTATACCTGAATTATTTTAATCAAAAGTTATTTTAAAATAAAAATTTGAAGAATTGCTTTGTTTACTAAAATAAACCAATGTCTTTACAGATATCATCAAAATTTTAAAGATAGTTCTTGGAGAAAATAACATAAGTGATAAAAATATCTTGTAGAATTTAAATATTGATGATGATTATTAATTTAAAAGTAAAACAACTTATGAAATAAGTAAATAGGAAAGTAAACAAGAAGTCCAAAATGTAAAATTTATTTCATTAAAGTTTGAGAAGAAAAATAACATCTTCTTTTCTAAGTGAAACTAAACAGTTATGGCTAAAATGAGAATATTTTGGTGATATATACTTCCTTTCATAAGTTCATAGTAAATCTCCAGTTTAACTGCTCTAAGCAAAGCTTTACACTTTGATGTATTTTACAGATACATCCAACATGGTTTTCTTTCAAAGACTTAGATAATTTTTATGAGACCAAGATCATGACTTGATTTTTTGTCCAACACAATGAGACTGTCATGTATTATTTTACCATTTATACATATTACTTTATAATAAAACACGTATAATATAATCATGTTATAAATTTAATTATTGCAAGAATTTTATCAGCCATTTTATGAAGGACTGGTTTGCATAAAGAAATGAGGTACACAACTTTCTAGGTACAACTCTTTCAGAGCAGGAAGTTGTTGCAATAAATGATTTATTATTAATTACTAATCTATCCATTGTGTTAATAATTTTTGTAAGGTTCAAAAAGTACAAGACAATAATGGTCCGAGAGCAAGATCAATACTCCAGGCTTTGAGACCAAGACAGTTAAATAAAATTCTTGAGATGTTTTGAAACCATGACTTGAGTTTCAAGACCTATGTTTCTGCAAAGCCTTTTCTTAAAGGGAAAGTTGGTCAGTTAAATTGATTAGTTAAGTAAAAATATCAACTTTGATCAGCAGCTTACTTGTGATGTTTTACAACAGGTTTATAACAAACAAAACTGTTTAAGGCAAACTGTTGATAAGTTTTTTTTCTTGTACAATTCCTATATCTTCATCAAAAAATGTTTTTTTCCAGAAAGTCATCTTTATCAGCGTTAATGTGGATCAATCATCTTTTTTTTGTATTACTTCTTTTTAACAAATTTTAAAATCATGTGTTGTTTCCATATCAATCAAAATTCTGGCAAAAAATATCTTTTGCTAGTTGAATGTCAATTTTTAGCAAACCATCTATAAATACTACAAGTAATAATGGTCTGCAAAATTTATGCATTATTCAGAAACTGAGAAAAAAAACAACTGAGTACAAAGTGTGCTGAATACATTCTTTGTAAGAAGAAAGTTGTACAATTAGTTGAGAACAGCTTTTATGTCTTTTCAATAAACGAAAAATTTCAATTTTTTGGAGAATTAACAAGTTTTTTAAGTAAGGGTTGCTCATGATGAAATCAGATTTTAACATTAACATTTAATATTGATAGCCCAGTTTTTTAATGAAACTCTTCTCTCTCTTTCTCTCTCTCTAAATAACTTGATATGTATGTCAATTTAATTGATTTAGTGTATACCAATATATGACATTGATCATTTAATGAAATACAATCTGTACACTAAATCTTTTTTTTTTTAGATATACAATTTTTTTCAACTATAGTTAGTTACATAACAAACAGACTTAATTATAGTATTTCTATGAAAACCTTTATCGTTAGTATTATGATATTATATATTTACTTTTTTAATTTTTATTTGAATAACTTGTTTTTTAATTTAATGATAAACTAACAAGAAAGAAAACAGCTGGCAAAATATTGGATTAAAACTTAAAATAATTAAATAAGTAAATCAATATTAAAACAATCTTACTATTTTGATATTGATGGTTTCTTCTATTTTAGTAAAAGATCTCCCCACTAAATATGTTTTTTGAAAAAGGAAGCAAAAATTTATTGATTTAAATTGAGGCTTTTTTAAGGAATAGGTGAAATAAGTTTTCTTTTGTAAAAGTTTTGATGACTTATAAAAACTGATGTCAATTTAAAAAAAGAACCATGAACACATACCTGCAATGTCTTACTTTAATGCACTTTTTATATAATTCTCCTATATTTTTACAAAAAAAAATTATAAAAACCTCACAATTTTGCATTAAAACACTCTTCAAAGTATCTATTTAAATTATATTTAAATTACAGAGGTGCAAGTTTTTAGGTTAATTACATGTATAGTTGCCTAATAACAAGTCAAGCAAACGCAACACAAAAATCAAGGTGGCTGCTAAACAAAAAAATAATATTTTTTATTTATGTGATTTTAAAGTAGGTAATTTTAATGTAAAAAAATCTCAAAGACCATTTGATAGCGGTGCTGAAATTTGGCAACATAATCTATGTGGTGTAGGGGACAATTTTTATATTATAAGTATAAAGAAAGTCTGAGATAATCGACAACAACCCTAGAAAGTCTGTCCCACTTTCTCATGGAATATCCTTTAGTCACTTTCTCATGGAATATCCTTTAGTCAATTTAAAACATAAGAGTAAAAGTAAAAAACAACTAAAATAACTCATCAATTTTTATTTAGAATCAAGTATTAATTTTTAAATATTGATAAAAGAACATAAAATATTTAAAAGGAATTAATTTATTCCTGTGGGTATCTAATAAAATTTTGAAATTTTGTTTTGGTGGTACCCATAAGCTTGTGCACAGAATAGCAATCATAATTATTTGATGCTTTTTTAAATACCATTTTTAAATCTGCATAGTTTTTTTAATTTATTATTTTCATTTTTTGTTTAATAATTACCCAGTACTTTTCCATAACTTTCAATTCTGGCCAGTTAAAAGGATTTGCTATTTTAGACATAACTTTTATATCATTTTATTCGATCTATAGCTTACTATAATGACTTTAATCATGCTTACTATAATAACTTAAATCAAAATATGTCTACTATCATGTGATTTAGTAAAAGGTAAAAGGCATTTTCTTTAGTAAGTATTTTACTAGAAAGTGTGGAAAACATGTTTCGAACTTTTACAACAAAACTATGAAAAAATCTTTTTGCGCGTTCCATTAGTGAGAGTCTCAGGTTATTCATAAAACTGTTAACCAGTTTTATATCTTGAAAAACCTCCTTTCCCACATTACCAGGTTTGCGTTTGATTGGTTTTGTTAGGAAAAAATGTAATATAATACAACTAACAGTGTAGGGGTGTGTTTGCAACTTTATTACCATTGAATTGAAGCTCATCTTCAGATTTTCAAAATATTTGTGCAAAATATTTTTTCTAACATATTCAGTTATCATTTTTTTAAACTTATTTTAAGTTAAATGGGAAAACTAAAAAAATTTATGAAATTGTTACATGTTGCCAACAAAATACAAATACAAATAAAATTTTTGTTTATAAACCGATGAGAAAAAAGATGTATTTTCTCATTCTCATTTATTTCATGTACATGCTTTATAAAGTTGTATCAATTTTTTTTTAATTTATTATCCTACCATAGAGCCATTTATTTGCATTGCTATTTAATAGAATTGCAAATAAATTCATTACTATTTAATAGTATTGCAAATAAATTGTTCTGTGGTAGGATGAAAAGTTTTTAAATAAAGATGTTATAATAGTTAATAGTATTAACTATTTTTTTTTCATATTTTCTAAACATTTTATAATTCACTATTACTTTAATGTGTCAATAGGATGTCATGCAACCAAGAGAAAATTTTTAAAAAGTAACAAAAGTTAATATAACTTAATATAACAATATTTATCTGTTATATTGAAATATAACATATAAATATTGCTTCCAGAAGCTTATATTAAATGCCACAAAAAAAAAATTTTTTTTGAAAACTTTTTTATATTTCAAGGTGATTCATTTTAAATGATTTTTGTTTTTTTATTTTTTTATTTAAAATTGAAAATGCAAAATAAAAATCTTACATAAGTAAATTAATTTATTTTTATTTTAAGGTGGAAATTTAAATGAAAAAATTATGCAAAATCGATTAGAAAAAGTCCTTATGGAAATTGTTGACCTCAAGCAACTTATACTGCAGCTTTGTAAAGTGAGTTTACAAATTTAAGAAGTTCAATAAATATGCTTATAGTTACATAAATATGATATATATATAATAAGTAATTTTTTAATTAGATAAGAAATTTAATTTATATATTATATGATATTGTTGTGCAAAATTAAGTATTTTCTAAATATGATGAGTTAAGAATGAGCCACTCTTTCTAAAACTTTTGATTATTGTAAAATAGAAATAGGTTGCATGCTTAGAAAGAGAAATGAATAATATATGTAATCTGTTGAAAGTAAAGGGGGGGGGGGATCATCCGACCTAGCTGCTTTAATTTTATTCAAAGATTTTATTCGTTTCACAATAAAATGTCTGGAAATATACATAATTTTAAACTTATTTTTATTTTTGAAACCATATAGTTTACTCTTTCTCCATACAAGATCGTGAAACCTGTAAGTAAAATTTTTTAGATTGTATAACATGTTACAGAATACATCAGCAAAAATGGTTGTGAAATTCTGGCTTTTTTACCCACCAAAAAGTTATTATTTATATTAAAATAATATCTATAAATTTCTATTTCTTCATGAATTGGCAACATTATCTATGTGGTGTAGGGGATAATTTTGATATTATAAATATAAAGAAAGTCTGAGATAATCAACAACTTGAAGCAACATAATCACATAGATTATATTGCTTCAAGTTTATTTATATTTCTTAATTAAAAAATTTTGTTGACAAGAGAGTTGTTTTTTTCTACCTTTTTTTTTTTTTTTTAGTCAACAGTATAACAATTTTTTTTGTATTTGGCAAGTATTTTACATTTCTCTTATCAAAAAACTAGCAAAATTGACAATGAAAGGTTCTTCGTTAAACAATTTCAATTTCAAAATTGACTAGGGTTTCTCAAACGGGATAAAATCCCGTTTTCCCGGGATCCCGGAGATAAAAGTGGCAGCGGGATTTCCCAGGATATCACTGTTGAACATAATTTTTTTTAAATTTGACATGATAACTGCTTAACTAATTCGACCAAAAATAAGAAAATTATTATTGCAAAAAGTTACATTTTTATGTGTTCATATCTTATATTAAAACCTAGCAAAACAAGAAATGTTATTGAAGCTATCTTAAACTATCTAACTCAAGGAAAAGAAAACATCGCATTGCAATTTGCAATGCAATGTTTTCTTTTTTCTCGTTATTATAAAATATAAAAAAGATTTCTTGCAACGAAAACAGTAAGTTTGATTTTTAAACTTCTAAATTATTAAAAAGTTAAATTTTTTCTGTATTGAAATATTTAATAATTTTTGTATTTAAAAAACGGCAAACAAAGACATATAAAGTCATACATAAGATAACATACAGATGTAAGAAATATTTATAACTTTACCTTTAGTTGTTTTAGGATTCAATTTAGTTATACCATGTCAATTGTAAATGGATCGAAAGCATGGCAATATTTTTGTAAAGAAAAATCTGGCGAATCTGCAATTTGCAAAAAGTGCAATGTAAAGATAATGTGCAAAGGATTTTCGACAAGTGGGCTCCTTCGTCATTTAAAAAATGCACATAAAGATTTGGATTTAAATATGAAGCGTCAACATGAAGATACTGGTAAGGAAATTAAAATTGTGCAAAAGAAAATCACATTGTTTGTTAAACAGCAGACTATCAAGGAAATTGTGTCAAAGCTAGCAACGGTGGATTGCTTCTCAATAAATGCCATTACAAAAAGTAAATTTATTAGAAAATCATTGTCTGAAAAAGGCATGTTATTATCAAATAATCCATCCCATGTCATCAGTATGTTAAAAAAACAATATGATTTAGTTAAACAAACTGTGGTTTTAGAGATAACAAAAGAAATTCGCGATTTTCATTATCGTTAGTATAGTCTTTAAAAAATTGATGTTATTTAAATGTAAATTCACACTTATTAACAAAGTTTTGGAACCTGGGATTGACTCCTATAGCTGGATCACTTCCTGCATTAAAAATTGTCAATCTGGTTGAAAATAAACTGTCAGATTTCAATTTATCAATTAAGAAGCACATCATAGCTAGTGTCACTGACGGAGCATCCGTAATGAAAAAATTTGGACGGCTAAGTGGTATTGAACATCAGCTGTGTTATGCCCACGGACTTCATTTGGCAGTATGTGATGTTCTTTACAAAAAGTTAGACTCTTCAGCAAAATATATTGAATCGCAGTTGCAAGATTCCGATGAAAGTTTGAGTGATTACGATAAGTTTGATGATGTCTTTGACTGTAATGATGAGTCATACAGCTCAACAGGCGTTACGTTTTTTGATGATTTACAAAATAGCGTAAATATAGCCTTAACAATTCAGAAGGTTCGAAAAGTGGTTCGAATGTTCCGCAAATCATCTCTTAAAAATGACGTTTTACAAATCTACGTAAAATTTCATAAAGAACTGAAGCTGATATTAGATGTCAAAACAAGGTGGAATAGTCTTGTTGTAATGCTAGAAAGATTCCTTAAAGTAAAAACATGTATACTAAAAGCAATGATCGATTAAAAAGAAGTTCTGAATATCTCCAAAGATGGATATGCGATTATGAACGCCATAACATTTTCTCTGCAACCGATAAAAGTTGGAATAGAAAGACTTGGTAGAAATACTTGGTAGAAATACTTGACGCAGAAGGTGTTATGATGTTCATCTTGGATGATTTGGCAGAGAAAAAAAATTTCATAGCCAATAAACTGCTTCAATCTGTGCAGCAGGGAATTGAAGAACGCAGAAATGCCAATTTAATTGGACTACTAAAATTTTTAAACAACCCAATTAGTTATTATCAGGAATCAACTCCAAACTTACCATCCAAACATGCATTAAAAGCAACAGCAAAAAAAATTTATACCAGGTTGTACATAGAGGATGCTAGCACTAGTTCATCAAATAATGAAATAGTTGAAGTGAGTCGTGATAATGAAAGCATGGTTTCTGACCCGTCAATGCCTCAACCTGTTGCTTCAAATTTTAGGCAAAAGTATTTTGACACTTGAACAAAAATTGGATGCGACTATTTGTAATGTCAAACAAGTAAAAAAGCAGCACTAGAAGACATTTTAAAAAACCTCACAAAAGAAATCAAACTTTTTGAGGCAACTGGAAAACGTAGCGAAAGTTTAGAAAGAATATACTCCACATTAATGACCATCAAGCCGACATCAATTGAATCAGAAAGAGCTTTTTCTGCCGTGGGCCTGTTTATGGGAAAAATTTGTTCACAATTAAGTGACAAATCAATTGATTGCTTATGTTTTTTAAAACAATATTTTATTTTAAATAGTAATATAGATTAGCGTGCTAAGATAAGTTTGTCAGAAGCCGCTTGTTTTTATATTAAAAATAATGCCGGGAAATCCCGGGATAAATAAGTTGCACACCGTGAATCCCAGGATGCTAAATTTACGGGAAATGAGAAACCCTAAAATTGACTCAATAATACTATCCTTTTATTGGAGTCTTTGACAGTAATTATTTAACATTAAAAATAAAATAAAATGACCAATACATGTTTTATAGAATAAATTTTATTAAATATATCTCGCTTGATTTAATAAGTATTTCGAGAATATATGTAACTCGATGAAAAGTTTAGCAAATAAAGGGTCGTCCATAATGTACATACGCCTGAATTTCGACCCTTCTCTCTCTCTGACTCTCTCCCCCTCCCCATATTCCACATTTTGCTATAGCTTTTGAGTACCCTCTATCTCCCTAAAACTATCTACGCTCTTAACCTACCTACCCAAATTTTATGATATTTTTTTTACATTAATGTCTCCATACTTTTATAATTGACCCCTGCCCTCAATCTCATATACGCTCATTGCAGACCCCCTCTCCCCCACCAAAGCGTACCTACTTTATGAACAATCCCTAAATGTTGTTAATTAAACTTTTATAAGTTTAACAAATACAAAATAATTTTTTTAACGGAACCTTTATACAGATAATAATAATTTAATAATAATAAATATAACACAAAATTAATTTACAGCGATAAACAAGCTTAAAATGTCTGAAATATTTTATTATTTTTAATTTGAACTTCGTAATAACAAAATACTAATAATTTGAAATAAATAAAAAAATTCTATAGTAATTTATGATTTTAAAAAAAAAAACTTTTATATAATGATAAGTAACTAAACAAATTCTTTCATAATCTATAATGAAAAAAAAAATCTATAATTTGCTTACAAAAAAAATTTTCAAGATTTCTTATCAAAGTTCTACAATGACATCATTTACTAAAACTCTTTGGAATTAAACATGCTTAAATGAATTATAAAGTATGTAGATTGCGGCGTATATTTTAACGACTCCAAGAGAATTGCTACCGTGGAGAGGGCGAGCTTTGAGTAAAACAACAAAGTTTGTTTTTGTTGGTATACATTTATTATTTTGTTTTACTTAAAAAAATTCTGACCAAACATTTTTTTTTAGTCTCGGCACTTTGGGATCCCTTTAAACATACTTGTTTTTAAATTGAGGCATTGCATTGTCACTGAAAGCATTAACTCATGTAACATTACCTGATAGAAGCTTGATAATTTTGTTTATGTTAGCAACAACAAATGATTTTGTATGATTATTTAAATCAGAAACTATTGCAAGAGAATTAGTTTTCCGAATTGCACATGTAAAAAAAGAAGTTAGATTTCGACTAACATCAGCATTTCTATTTGGCAAAAAAAATATAATTTTTTGCCCATTTAACTTGAACAACAGATTTAATGGAGTTTTTTTGAATTGCCAGTTGTATTCTAAACATAAAGACAAATGATTGACTGTTTTTGATATCACTATGAATGACAAACTTTGCATGCATTTTTTGAACATGCGATAATAAAATTGAGGTATTCTTTCTTCGTTACAATTTTGATGTTAATGATTTTGTTTGAGGTTTCATTCGCTATAATTCAAATCTGAAATTTTTTTCAGTATATAACATGTATCATATTTGAACAAAAAAACTTTTTTGTTTTCAATCATTACTTAAGTATAGTCTGCATCTCATAAGAAAATTTGACTTCATTGTCACAATTAAACATTTTGATAAACAATAAGTCATTCTGTCTGAGATTTTTTGTTGATTTATAAAGTGAATAATTCAATTGTACTTTTTATTCTTTTAACTTCAATATTTGGAGAATCTTGTTTCAACCTTTATCTTTGAAGTCAGTATTAAAAATTTTTTAAGTTTTATATTTTTTTTTACCACCATTTTCATGCAACACTTTTTATTCAGATCTCTTATTTATTAAATCTGATGCCTTCTATAAAAAGTAAGCATACAAATATATTTTAAAACAAATATAAAAATATAAAGTATTTACACTACAAATATGTATATGTATCTTTTATGTATATGTACCTTCACAAATATGTAAACCTTTTTTATTTTGATTGGATGAACAATAAACAGTTTCCTGTAGAAATTAATTTTTAATTTAATACAAATGTTTTAAATTTTTGAATAAACTTTAAAATATTTATAGTAAAACTAAACACTTAAGTAACCACAGCAATAGTTTTTTGTGTATATCAAAAGTGATTTAATTTTCAAATACAAAACATCATCTCATGTCAATAAAACTTGAGCTTATGACATCACAATGGATGCTATAATGTATTGCATATTACCTGGTTTTTTAAATACCACTATAGTATTGGTTTTGAATTTTTAAATAATACATTGCATATTTATTTTAGGGACTAAAATATATACACTCTCTAAAACTTGCACACATGGATATAAAACCTGGTAATTTCTCAATTTTATTTTTATTTTTATTTTTTTTTTTAATTTAATTTTAAAGTAATCAAAACTTACACCAATATAATATTGATATATATATATGTATATATACATATATATATATATATATATATATATATATATATATATATATATTATATATATATATATATATATATATATATATATATATGTATGTATATATATATATATATATATATATATATATATATATATATATATATATATATATATATATATATATATATATATATATATATATATATGAAGACCTCAGTGGAAAAACCGGCGTTGTCACATTTAAAAAGTATTGATAAAATATTTATTGATTATTAATAAAAGTCTTTATTTAAAGCAAATGAAACTAAGCAATTTAAAAAAAGTTATATTATAATTATTTTATTTAAAATTTATTTAAAAACAAAACATTATGTAATTTTTTATACAAAAAATTTTTTTTCTTTGCTTTAAATAAAGACATTTATTAATGTTCAACAAATACTTTCTCAATACTTTTTAAATGTGACAACGCCGTTTTTTCCACTGAGGTCTTCATATATATATATATATATATAAATATATATATATATATAAATATATATATATATATATATATATATATATATATATATATATATATATATATATATATATATATATATATATATATATATATATATAGTTCTACTTTTATATATATAGTTCTACTTTTGTCCTAATTTTGCAATGATATTCATGTGACATTTATTATATTTTCAAATTCATCATATCATATGTTTTTTTAAATTGAGTTATTTAATATAAATATAGAAAACCTAGATATTTAAAAAGATTTCAGAATTTTATATATATTACAGAAATTTATATATATTACATATAACAGTTATTATTTAACTAAAATTAGTAATAAAATATTTAGGAAATGTTTTTATTTGTCATGTTCAAAGAAAAACTATTGATGAAAGTAATAGTGATGATGGTTATTATGGAGACCACACTGAGCTAAAGAAATCTCCATATGATACTGTATATAAAATAGGTAATAATATGATTGAATTATCAACATACAATATTATAAGAATAAAGTGTTTCCATTAGTGTGAAGAGTATAATTTTATAATTTACTTTTTAATGTAGAGAGTATTTAGTGTCCCCCATTCGCTAGTGTAGTTATCCCATTTAACCTATTGTGTGGTCCTACACATATTGGACCATATTTGAATGCTACAATAAATTTTTTGTAATTTTTGTTTGCCTAATAAATTATTATTGTAAAAACTACTGTAATTTAAGGTGATCTTGGCCATGTTGTATCTCTAAATAAAAATCAAAAAATTGAAGAGGGTGATTGTAGATTTTTACCTATTGAAGTTCTGCAAGAGGTCAGTATTCCGTTTAAATGAAGTCATTGATTTACTCTTTTTGTCAATAATAGTTATAAAGAAGTTTATTAAACACAAAGTAAAAGTTTATTAAACACAAAATAAACAAAAAATATTAGTTAGTTGTTATAAAAGCAACATTAGTTAGTTAAATATTAATAAAAAATATTAATTATAAACAAAAAATATTAATTAGTTATTATAAAAGCAACATTAATTGACAATATGAATATATTAGTATATAAGTATATAAGTATATAATATGAATATAAGAACTATAATGAATATAATGACAATATGAATATAAGAATATAAGTATATAAGAATATGAAAGCATATAAGCAGAACAAACAAGCAAGATGTAAAATTTTTATCAATCAAGTTAAACAACATAAACACTCAAGGAAGAGTAATTTATAAAACATTTTAGTACACAAAAGATATTTTAATATTGTAATTAAAAATTTTAAACATATTTAATGTTAAATTTATGTTTGTTTTGCTTTTCAAATATCAAAATTTGTTAATTATTTTGGATCTTTGGTGTATCGTTTAAAAAATACAAAAACATCTTACAGTAGTTATATATCGAACATATAGTTAAATAACATAGCTATCAAACATATAGTTAAATGACATTGCTATATCATTAGTTATTTTAAATAGCTAATAATAAAGTTAATTTATAAGTAATTTTCTTTTTGTACTGTTTAATTTTCTATAGGATTATTCTAATCTTACCAAAGCTGATATCTTTGCGTTAGGACTTACTATTTTCTTAGCGGTAATATTTTTTACTTTTGATATTTTATTTTTTATTAATTAAATATTTTATTATTTATCTTGATGTCTTTTAATAAATGATTTTAAAAAGATTGAAAAAAAAGGTAATCCGTACTCTCAGGTAATTTGGTAAAATCTTTTTGAATCAGGTTTCAAATGAGCATGGTCTTGTCCAACGTCAAAATAAATCCACTGCACTGTTCAGTAGTTAAAAAGGAAGTCCAAAATATTGTTTTTTGGATTTTTATAGAGCCAAAGGCACTCTTCTATACATTCCGTAAATTGATCAATGGCTAAAATTATTTCTCACTCAAACTCTCCTGCAGCTTGTAGTCTTGACAACATTCTAATTACAGTCTTGCTAAAGTTTTTTTATCAACTCTCTGGAATTTTTTCACTATTGTGTATTCCTAGTATGCAGACTTTTCAATATTCTGTTAATTGTTTTATTGCTTTTTAAATTTTTTCTACCTTCTTTGTGACCAATGGCTATTTGCATCATTCTTTCAATTGATTTTGTACAAATATAAAAAAAATTATTGTTGCCTACGTATATGTTATCCATGTTGAACCATTTTGTATAAATAAAAAAAAGTTTTGTTAAAACAAATTTGTTTATTTGTGAAGTGCGTATTTGTAAAAAAAAAAATTTGTAAAAAATGTTGGTGCTCACAAAAGTTTGGTGAGCACCATTAAGACATAATACAAGTCAAGTTATGAACAAATCAAAAAAATTCATAATCAATATTTTTAGATGTGTAAGTAAGTTATCACATAATATTTAATGAATGCTTTATTTATTGATAAAAAAAACCTTATATTTTGAATTTTCTTAAGGCTGGCGGAGATGATTTACCCAAAAATGGTCCAAAATGGCAAGTTATTCGGTATTATTTTATATCGCACATTTTGTACTGTAAATTTATGTAGAAATTTTTTTTTATTAAGAATTTTAATTTCCCTTTTTAATTAGTAATATTGGCCTTCCTAACCTTGAAAATCGCCCAAAGGAACTAAACAGTCTACTTCAGGTATCATTAATAATTATTTTGTGGCGTGTTGATAAGATAATATTTTTTGAGGTCAAAAAAATGCATAATTTACATTCAAAGGTTGGAATATATATTTATATATATATATATATATATATATATATATATATATATATATATATATATATATATATATATATATATATATATATATATATATATATATATATATATATATGTATATATATATAACTTGTTGCAGCTCATATTATTCTTTATGCTTTTGATAGCAAATAAAAAGTACGAAAAAAAGACTGCCCTGCACTCTAATTTTGCATAAATGAAACAGTTATATGAACAGAAAAATGCTGTTTAACAAATGCTAAAAGACCTCATCTAATTGGGTGGTATAGTTGTATACCTGTGCTACATTAATATTTGCCTAGGATGATGAACACTGGGTCTTCTTGAACTTAATCATGGATTTTTACTTGTGTCCCCTATTTAGTGGCTATGCATGGCTCTTTCTGTTAACTCCTAATGAGAATACAACTCTGAACCTCAGTTTAATGATTCTGAAGCAGCCTATTAGTAAAGTTTCTAAAACACCATAGTGACTCTCAGAGAGGCCGACATAATCAACAGCTGTAAAATGTCAGAGAATTAACAATGCCATGTTGCAAATGGATGGTGTCCTTGTTGAAGTTGAAAGGAGAAATTAGCAGGACTGAGGCAATTACATGACATTGCTTATGGTGCTATGCACCCTATGAGTGAGTGAGTCTGTAATAATTTAAAACATGACTATATTATTTTAAAATATTAAGCATAAAAACCATTACCACCAATTTTTATAGTTTTCTCTGACTCTCCTTGATTCAAGCAGGTGTGGAAGCTTTTATTCTTTTTTGTCAGTTTTAAGTGTCAATTCTCTTCTTGTCCAAAAAGAGCAAGCACCTGTTTATTATACCTTGAGCACAAGTACCTGTTTATTATTGAAAGAACTTGATGCAAATAAGTATTATCTGATGTTAATGTTCTTTATTCTCAGGCTACTGAATCTTTTGTTAGAACTTAAAGACATATAAAAAATTTTTAACAGTCTTCTTATTATTAACTATTTGCAAAGAAATTTTACTTTGTGTCATCTTTTGAATTTAATGAACCATTCTATTCCTATCATCCCAAAGTGATAGGTTATTCCATTGTTATACATCTAAATCACTCCTACTTCCATAGCTTGGGTTATTTCTCACCTATACTTTTCTATCCCTTGTAGTTCTGACAGCATTCCTGTAACAGTACTACAAACGTTAAAATGTCTTCAATACTCTCTGAACTATTAAATGAATCTTTTTTTCTTGTCTGCTGGAATTTAGTATCTGTGGTTCTAATTTTAAAAAACTCTGGAAATAGCTCTTATCTCCCAGTTTTATAATTATTAGTAAAGTATTTATATCTCTAACTAACAAACTTTAAATATCTCATCCTGTGACCAACAGTTTACTCTCTGACAATCAACACAGAATTTGATCCACTTGTTCTACTGTTAACCAAAAAAAGTATATACTGTTAACCAATTTAAATTAGATGGAAGCAAGGAAGGCAGCATTAGTTAAAATTAGTGAAGGGCTTTAACTTACCTGCTTCCATCAAAGGTTTTGATAAAATCTGGCATTCTAGTCTCCTCTATAAGCTCTCTTCATACAGTGTATTTGGGAAAGTTTTAAAAATTATTGAATTATTTCTTTCTAACTGCAATATTAAAGTTGTCTATGACGGACAACACTCTCATTCTTTTCAAATTACTTCTGGGGTACCACAAGGTTCCATTCTTGGTCCTAATTTTGTTTTCATCTATATTAATGATTTTTTTCATTTCTGGCACTTTTGCTGTCGACACAACTATATACTCATATTTTTATCATTTAGCTGATCTTAAATCTCTCTTCTGTAACAACTTGGGACTTGCAGTGACTGGTGAATTTTAAACCGAAAACAACTCAGTTGTTTATTGCTAATAATTATTGCAGTGTTGTTGATGTTCCCATATTGATAAATGAGATAAACAGAGATGATAAACAGAGATGTAGCCAAGACAGTAAAGGTCAAGACCAAGACTAAGACATTTGGGCTCAAGACCAAGACTCGAGACTTCAAGACCAAGACATCAAAAAGTCAACCCAAGACTCAGACCAAGATTTTAAAAGTTTTTACAAAACCAAGATCAAGACTTAGGTTCTTAGACGTTCAACACAATAAGACTCATGGTCAAATATGTATGAATACTATTAGACCTTTAGCTGATGTATCATTTTACCATTTATACACATTACTCTATAATAAAAATTAACTGCAAATGTATAATTATGCTATCGCAAATTGTGCAGTGCACTGTTGCAGCCTACAATAGATAATTTTATTAATAATAAAAAACTAACAAGTTTCTTGTATTGTCAAAAACAAAATGTACCAATAAGAAATGAGGCAAGATCATCACATCGTGAAACTAAGAAAAGTGCACATATAGCAGACATGCAGGTTGTTTATTTTGTAACTACATTAGCCACATATTATAGTTACAAAAAATAATTAAAGTAAAGTTAAAATATTTTATTCAAGTACTGTATGTACTAGAAGTAAAACTATGCATCACTTGATTTCATAACTTATATTATACGTTAATCTTGGTAGATTTATCTTGAGTCCTTAATTAAAAGGAGGGAAGGGGGATGTTTATTAATTTTTGGAAAATTTTTCCCACCCCAAGCTTATTAATATCCCCCCTTTGCCCCGTTTATTAACTTTTACTTGTTTTCAGCAAAAACTTTATATCTCAAATTTAAAAAAAAAATCAGTGAAAATCAGCCTTAAAAATTAGAAAATAATTAGTTATTATAATCAGTGACTAAATTAGAAAATAATTTAGTTACTGATAAAAATTAAAACAATCAGTGTAAACAGGCTTAAAAAATCGCCAACCTAGTAAATCTAAATTAGTCGAAAATGAGTTTTTTTTTTGTTTCCCACCAAAGTAAAAAACTTATATCAACATATTAAATTCTATCGAAACAATGATAAAACAGCTGTTAGAAAATGCGTATTTGGCCGCAAGCCCTGCTAGAATTTAAATAGTTTTAAGCGTGTTTTGTAAAAGATGTTAGTTTGGATTTATAAGTTAAAATTAAAAAAAAAAAAAAAAAAAAATTTTTTATTATTATTAGATCCGGACTAAAATTGCACTTTTACTTGTGTACTTGCACATCAAAATTCTTGTTCATTATTTTATTTACATTATCATTTTTATTTGGTTAGCACTAAGCTGATTTTAATGTCCAAAATTGTTTTTTTTTTTATATTGTGTAAAATTTGCTTCAAAATTGAAAAACTTCATCAAATAAAAATATTTATTCATTAAATGTTTCAATCAGAGATATTCTTATTTTGTTATGATGCTTTCATCGTTGTTATGTTGCTTTCATCATGAAAATTTAGGTTTTATTGATTATAAATAGTTTGAAAATTTTTAAATTGTTTCTTTATTTTAGCAAATGGTATCTTGCAATGCTTCTGAAAGACCATCTGCTATTGAAATTCTACAATCATCTTTCCTTGGTTGTTTGACTAAAGTAAGAAAAAACTAACAGCCATTTATATTTTTATTATACAAAAAGTATTTAAATAAAAGTTTTTTATTTTAAAAACTGTTATCATTAACTATCTTATGTCTTGTTATATAGAACATAATACTGCCACAAATGAAAAAATAATTTTTACTGAATAAATTAAACATAAGTTAAAAATTACAAAACGTTTACTTCAGTAGATTTTGTTGTGCTTTTAGATTATGTTCTAATAACTGCTTGATACTAAATAGCTTTACAAGTTGTTCTTAGAATAAAGTCTTTCAAAGTCTCTCAAATATTGTTTACACATTTCTTTTGAGGGCTTGGTGATCTTTAATATATATATAAAATTTGTTAGGTATCAATAATCCGAATAAAATTCCAGTCATCACGAGCAGCTAGCCTTTTGTGGAATATGTGACGAACAACAAAATGTGACTTATAATACTAACAAATAACAATGCAAAAATAATTTGCACAAATAAAAAAACATGATACTATTTACATTATTTAAAAACATGTTATCTTTCATACATATGTTTATTTTAGGATCAACTTAGAAAAGAGCTCAAAGAAGAAAAGTTTAAAAACCAAATTCTATCTGGGTATATTTTACTTTAGCAAAATTTGTTATGCTTATCTTAGTACAACTATCTATCAGTAAAATAATGTGCATGTCAATGTTATTTTATATATGTTCTTATTAATAAAAAATATAATTAGTGAAATGTAATACAAATGTAATAAGTGCATATCATGTTTGTATTATTTATATATGAGGAGTGAATTTTTAAAAGGTGTTAAGTCTGAGTAAATTGACTTTGAGAAATTGATGATAAAATGGATTACTTATAGACACACATCAACAGAAATTGATATTTTCTTATCATTAGGACCAAAAGTCTATTATTGGATCTAACATTTAAATAGATAATAGAAACAAACCCTGTAGTGGCACTCCTTTGCGGTAGCAGGCTATAATATAGTCGATGTATGTACTGAAGCTCCCTTCTGCAGGCTATTTCAGTGTGACATCAGAGATGTTATCTAAACACTCATTCATAGTTGAATTAGTGTTTTTTAAAAGGGCAGATTTGTTCAAAATTTCTTAAGCAAATTCACCCTTTTAAAAAATACTGATTCAGTTATATATATATATATGTGTGTGTGTATATATATAAATTTAGTAAAATCACTTATTTAAATATCTATCTAGTCTGTTTCACTTACTGTAGGTTTATCAGGAAGTTTTTATAAAATATTTTTTTCCACATACTGTAAGTTAGTAGTGGAAAAAAACATTAGCCTACTAAAAGTTATTTTTCATTGATAAAGAAAATCATGTGTTAAAACTTATAAGTTTGTTTAATAGTTGTATAAAGAAATAATTGTGTAGCGGTTAGTTCAATTGTAGAAGCCGCAAGTGCTCCGCTTTTGTATCACTGTTTAAGTGTTTTAATAATAAATTTAATTATTTTTTTTACTTTTTTTATGCTCAATAATGTACAATTACTGACTGAATTATTTTGGGGTAGACACTAAGTGAATATACACTGAACTAAGTTTACACTGAAGCTCCAATTGAACTTTATCATATTTAATCAATAACAAACTTCCCAAAATTGTAAATTGTTGATGGTTTTCTTTCAGGCTTTAATATCATATCTATTTTCCATATCCATAAGAAAATTTATAAAGTTATTAAAAAAATATTTCATAGATATAAAAACTTGAGTTTCCATTTTTTAAGATACCAGCAATAGTTATCACTTTTTTAAAGTAGATTTAAGTTATTTATATTTCTTTAGTGTCAGCAGGTATAGAGCATTGGTCATGAACTATAAGAATAATTATTATTAAGTTTTTTTTTTTAATAATAATAAATTATTATTAATAAAAAAAACTTAAAAATGTATTTATCCTTTAAAAAAAAATTTATTAATAATATACTTTAACTGTATCTGACTTCAGGTTGATGAACATGAAATCCTAGTGCACCTACTCCTAAATAGAAGACAACTAGTTAAAAGATCTTTTAAAAGTCTTTAGTGTCTCCCTTATAATGTTGTACAAGGTTGATCCAACCTGTTGCTCATTACAATCAAATCTAATGATCTCAAGTTTATTAATTACCTAAATTTGGTTTTTTTTATTAATGTTGGTAATTAATTATTTGTTTCTATTTTGATTTAATTACTTGTTTATTTACAATTAATAGTAAGTTACGTGACAGCATTTTCAGAAATAAGGAGTTCTCCATACCCAGCTTTATTTTACACATCCATTACAAAAAAAAAGCGCATCTATGAATAGGATCTTTACATGATTTGCCTTTGAAAATAAGATCTTTGCCTGGAAACCTTTGAGAACAAGCTTTCACAGGCTTAGTAAATTTAAACTCTAAATACCTGGATAATTTTATAAACTATATATGAGCACATTTTCAATGCTGGAGATCTGATTTTTGGGTAGCAGGTTAATAGGATTTTTGAGAAGAAAAAGTAGCCATGTAGACAGTAGCCAACAGTAGAACAGTAGACAAATCAATAAGACAGTATCTTTGTCTTTCTCCTTAATTTGTATCTTTCTTTTGAGAACAAACCATATTAGTAAATACTGTGTGTTATTAAGTTATGTAACATACAGTAATTCATTCAATCGTTCATTTTTATTTATAATTGTATTTGCTAATTCTTGTATTAATTTTTAGCTATATGTAAAAATAGAATGTATAACCAGAATGACAACAAGATTTATGTAATACGAAAACATCTTATATAACTCATACAAAATCATCTCAAAAACATGTAGTATAATCACCAAATAATTAAATTTACCTTTTTTTTTAATCACAACTTTTTTTCTAATTGATCAAAGATGATTGGGATGTTACATTATGTTATTTTAATTAACATAAGTTAATTTTGATTTTGTTTAAAAAAAAAGTATATGATGAGCATATTGTTTGATTTTACTCTAAATAATGCATGTTACTGAGCAGAAACCTATTAATACTGGAGTTCTTGAAGGTGAAGGTTGTATAATGCATAAAAAACATTTAATTAAGATATTTTTGCAAAACAAAAATCTATGAAAAAATATATAAAGAATATAATTTTTTTTGTTGCTTACAAGACTTGCACACTTTTTGTAAGCTTAGGGGTCATCCATATATTACATACACAAAAGTCTCCGGATTTTGACCCCTCCCCCTGTTGCACCTTGTACATTTTTATACACCCCTTCCCTATGCGTATGTAGGCTTAGTTGTCTTAACCCCACCACCACCACCTTCCTATAGAGGTCTTACCTCCCCCATCTTCACACCCCCTCATATAAGTTTCATATGCTCGGTAGTCTAACCCCCTCGCCTTAATTCCTTTTTTTTTTTTTTTGCGCTGTTCAACCTTTATAACCTTAATAGGCCATGAACGTGAGTGGCATTCACCTTTTATTAACGGACAAATGAACGTGAACTCCCACCTCAATTTTTTGCGTTTGCGTATATACTTATATTAGAAACATAACCCCCTCTCCTCCTCCATATGCACTTGTATGCAAATTACTCAACTTTTTTGAGCCTCTTAAATTTTTTTGCACAAGTTGAGTCTATTCGATAATTCCATTTGCTAAAAATTTATTAAAAAACAAAATATAAAATGGGTCAAAATAGAGTTGGCATGGGGCAAAAATCTTTTCTTTCAATATTCTTTGTCTTTTTCCCTAGTTTTCCGAAAATGCTCTATGCTTTAAAGATATGAAAATCTTATATGTAACTATATATATATATATATATATATATATATATATATATATATATATATATATATATATATATATATATATATATATATATATATATAAATATATATATATATATATATATAGATAGATAGATAGATAGATAGATAGTTACATATAAAACTTTCTTGTTTACATAAAAATGTAAAAAATGGAATCCAAATTTTAGTTCTTACTAACTAGATTAATTCTGCCATTCAAATGGAACATTGGTATCTGAGTAATTTAATAGCTTTTTTGTTTCCACTTTAATTGTTTTTACATTCTCCCACTTTATTTCTTGCGAACAAAACTTATTATGGGTGGCTATTGCAGACTGGCAATGTTTAAACTTTGTAGATGTTGTTGAGTTCGAGTCCATATTTGAAGTCTCGCCTACGTATCTCTTTAAGCATTTGGATTCAATTTAAATAAGTTCCCGGTTGACTATTATATGGCAATTTAGTTTTGTTTTTTGATGATAGCAAAGTTTTTAAAATAGGATTTGATTTGAAGACTACTCTATATTTGAATAAAGTAATTACTCTCATCTTGTAAATATAAATTACTGCATATAGAATAAGTCCTGCGAATGTAACCTTTAAATTTTGCATTTAAAATCTTGGGATTTTAAATGCAAAATTTGAGAAAGATTTGAGTGAGGTTTAATTTGAATATTTGTAATGGCTTCTTTTCTGTAAACTTTAAACTCGTATTTACTTTTGGTGTTATTTATTATGATTAAATTGAGGAAGTTTAGAGTTCTATTTTTGCTTGCAATTTCGATCGTATATTGTATTGCAGGGTGTTGTTTGTTTAAGATAAGTAGGAGTTGTTTTGCTTCTTGAGTGTTCGAAAATCTAGTGTGGCTATCATCAACATATCTTGGATAAGATTTCAGGTCAAGAGGTGGATTTACTGCAATTGCAATTTTGAATGCGTTTTTTTCATAATGTAAAAAAGGTTCTGCAAGTACGACCATGAATGAAAGACCTATAGGACCAGAATTTCTCAAGTTTATGGATTTCGTTAGTTCCACAAAAATAACAACGGTGTAAACAAAGCTCTATGAGTTGTCTTGTTTCAGATATACTAAGCTTATTGGAATATTTGTAGAAATCATTTTTATTTAGTCTATAAGAATTAAAGTGGCTTCTTTTAGTGGAATTGATGAGTACAGGTTTATTACATTAAATGAAACTTGAACCTTTTTTGTCAATCTCCTAGTAATTTGCTTTACTAAAAAAATCAAGACTTTTTCAGACGTGTTTTAATTTTGTTTAAGATAGGTTGTATTTTCTTTATTAAGTAGTTAGACATTCCATAATTTGGAGTTTAAGGAGGAGCCTATAGTTGATATAACTATTCTCATAGAATAGGATTTTTCAAGTGTGTGAGCTTTAATTAGACCATACATACAAAGCGGGATGGGATCACTTGGATATATACTATCATACTCTGTTTTTGAAAATCGCTGTTTTTTATTAAGTTGTGAGAGATAATTTTTCATTTTAATAGCATAACTAAAAATGGGATCTTCATTTAAAACTCTCATTTGGCCAATTTGTTCTAAAGCTTTATCGTGTTCTATTCTTATGAAACCATTATCTTTATCAAATGGATATATATAAGTTTGTTTTCCTTAATTTTCCATAAGAGCTTTTCGTTGTTCTCTTGTTAATTTTTGATTTATTTTTTTACCCATTTTAAGTTTTTTTTAAACATTTTTTGATTTTTTCAAAACTGTATTTTATGCTTGTTAATGAAACTAAAAATCTCTAGCAAGTTCCATACTTTACTTCTGATTGGACCATTTTAAGTAATTGAAAAGATCTTGAAATATAGCATCTTGAACACAATCACAAGTGTGATAGTGTTTAAGATGCTATATTTTCACGGAATGCAGGGTGGGTTTATCAAGTATCTTTGTTTATTGTGTTTGTGGATAACAGAGACTGTAAATCTTTGCTAAAGTTTCCATCTTGACTTCTCTATCTAAGAGCTGTTAGAACAGGGAGAAAGGTTTCATAGTTCATCCAGGTGGTCTAGAAGTTGTACAAAGGAAAATTAAATAAAGCAATGATTGGCTGTTATATTTAGATTTAATCTGTGTTGTTGTCTTCACTCTTTAGTCTGGTCTGTTGTGATGTTACGCTTGACTTTATAATATTGACTATATAATGTAAATAAATCTTAATTCTAGTTAATCTATGTAAATATAAGGGGTTTTGCATTCTATCAGTAGGATCGGCTGGATTATATTGTATATAGCTTTTTTCCACAATTATTATACCTTGAAATAAATGAAGTGATTTTCGGAAATAAGAATTAAACTGTGTTGATTTAGCAGTTATTAAAAAAAAAAAAGTTTAGTTTTCAAAGTTACCCAAAGTAAGTTGTCCATTTTCACCTTCTTTTGGAATTGTGCTAATGCTCTAGTAATAGAAAATCAAGGTATCTAATACATAGTAATACAGATCATACCTTTGACTTTCCTGGAATGTTGAAAAGTATGACAAGTTGTTTTTAAAAAACAGTTTTCTTATATAATGGAAAAATGTTTAAGTAGTGTTAATTTTACCTAGATTGATCGTAATGTATCTGGATTTTCAATGCACACCATTGTGTGCATTTTTTTTGATGCACCTTTGTTAGTGCTGTAGTGAAGTAAGGAATTGTCACCATAACACATTGTGTAAATCTTTTCCACAGTATTAGTTGATAGTAGATTTTACATGGAGTTTAATTAAAAGAAAATAGAAATTTTAAAATCAATAAAATTTAATTGAAATGTTTAAAAATGAAATAAAATAGTGTAAATTTAAATCACAGTTTGTTATTAATGTTTTTTTTTTTCTTGTTTTTTTGAAGAAAACTAATAGCTGCACAAAAAGCTATCGATTTGAAAGCAGGTAATAAACGAGTTGTTGGAAATAAAGTGACAAGAAGTATGAGTATGAGCGTCATAATTTGATTTTTTTTTATTTGAGTTTTTTTATTTTTTTTTATGATCAGATTATGATGAGAATTCTGCTTCCATTTGTAAATATTTATATGAGCTATTCTTTTGAGATGGATGTGCAAGGTTATTTTTTGCATATCTTTTGGTATTTTTGTGTTCTGTTAAAGTTCGTTCTAGGAACCGATTCTCTTTCTATATCAAATATATTTTTTTAGAGTAACAAATCATAGTATGGTCTTTTTAAGGAAAACTATCTTTTCAGATTTATACATTGAAATTTTATCAGTTTATAATATAATATACGATGAGTAAGGTATTTTTTATTCTTATGTTCGCTTGCGAATATTTTTAACTTGAGTAGCTTAACTCTTTCTTTCTTATTTTAAATATTTTAAGATGTAAAGAATTGTACAAAATAAAAATTAAGTGTCAATCAGTTTCTTTTTTTGTTCAGAAAAGTTTTACTATTTAAAGTTTTAACAGAAAAAATGTTAAAGTGTTAACTCGATTTTTGATCGGCATATAAGCCATGCTTAAGTCAAAAAGTCCTTCAACTCCCATAGGATCTTATAGGACTTTGGAACTAAGCAAATGACAGTTTTTGGCGCACATTAAATTGTTTAAATTTACAAAAAAATAAACGCTTATTATTATCTGTTTTTTTTTTTGTTCTTTCATTGTTTTGTATTTTCTTTCAAAAATCTCGTGCGACTAACATTTAAGTTCGACTAAAATTACTCGAATTTTAGTTATAATTTTTTTGAGTTAAAATTAATTTTAGTTTCGGTCTAAACACAAGCGTTTTATCGTCAGTATGAACGTGGTATTGGCGAGTAAACGACATAAAACAAACATGATGAACTTTACACTTACCGAATGTTATTAACTGTTTTAAGATCATGACCCGACTACGTTTTATTAAATATATGTTGATGGTTTTAAGATCATGACCAAGGGCTGCCAACTCGCCGAAAATTACCTATATCTATGTGTAATTGGCTGAAAAATGCATTATGGGATGTCTTGCGAAAACAAATTCATATAATAACAACATAATCAGTTTATACACTAAACACTGTTTATAATATATATATATATATATATATATATATATATATATATATATATATATATTACATTTTAAAATATTATTGGCTTTAGCTTTTCAGGAATCAAATTATTATTTGCAATCCCTTATATAATTAAATATGCCAGCTTTTTGTTCAGCCATCAATTGTGTAAACAAACGTGGAAAGAATTTGAAAACAGTATATCTTTTTTTAGATTCCCAAAAGAGAAAAACAGGCAAGTAACTGTTCACCGTATTTGATTTATTAAAAAAATAAATATATCAAAACTTTAAAGATATTTTTAAAACAATGTAAATGCATAATATGATGAAAAATATTGAATCATAATATGATGGAAATAACTCCAACAAATTTATAAGGCTAACTTTTTTTAGATACAAACTTTGGGTACATAATTGTTGTCTTCAAGATCTTGATACAAAATCTTGTGAAGAACTTAATCTTAGTTAAACGGTTTGTAGTGAACATTTTGATTCATCTTAATACTATCTAGCTAACAATGGCAGTAAAAGAGCACTTGTAACTGCTGTACCAACAATTTTTAACTTTCCAAATCAAGCATCTTTGTTTAATTTAAAGAGAAAACAACCAACAAACAGAACTCGTTTACAGGATAAAATACAAAAAGAAGTCAGTAATACAATTGAATTTAGCCCAAGAAATAGTGTTGACACTACTGGTACAAATAATATATCAGCTGTTAAAACCAATTTTAGAAATAAATATTTGTCATCTCAAGTTAAGATTTTTCATCTTAAAAAAAAAATAAAGAACTTACAGTCAAAGAACAAAATGTTATAAAATTGTGATGGTTCAAAAGAACACATAAATTTATCTAAAAAAATTTTAACTACTACCCAGCTACAATTTTTGAAAGTCAATAACTTATGAGTAATCACGTTAAAAAAGGAAAACGTTGGACTGTTAAAGACAAGCTGTTAGCCTTGAGAATTATGTATCACAGTCCACAAACTTTTAAAATGCTAATTAGAGTTTTTTCATTGCTTGCTAGAAGCACTATTTTAATGGTTCTAGGAAAATCTTTTGGGTCATAGTATCTGGATTTTCAAATTATGGCCTTAATAAAAATGAGAGTTGAAACCATGACAAAATTAGAAAGGAACTGTAGCCTTGTTTTTGATGAAATGCCTTTAAAGCAACATCTGGATTATGACAAAAACAGTGACAAGGTTGTTGGAATTCAATCGAATGGTAAACCAGTGAACCAAGTACTTGTATTGATGGTTCGAGGGTTATTAACAAAATGGAAACAACTAATTGCTTATTTTTATAGTAATAATGCCATGAGTTCAACCAATTTAGCTAAGATCTTAAATAACACTATGGTTCATTTACATGCAATAGGTTTAGCTTTAAGATGTCTTGTTTTTGATCAAAGCTCAACTAATATTAGAGCTATTAAATTTTTAGGATTTTCATTATCAAATCAACAAATTTTACATCCAACTACGAGAGCAAAGGTATATATAATATTTGATCCACCACATCTCATAAAAAGTGTCAGAAATAATTTAATACAACATGACATTCTGTCTGATGATAAAATAATCTCGTGGAAGCATCTGCAAGAGCTCTATAATTTGGAAAAGGTAAATGCTCTCCGCCTTGCTCCAAAATTGACAGATTGTCATTTAGATCCAAGATCACAATTAGCCATGCTAGTAAAGTTGGCAACACAAATTTTTAGTAGTCAAGTTAGTACTGCTTTGAATGTATATACTTCTACAAAACTATTGCTTAAAAAAGTTTTGTCTACATCCTTTTTTATTAAAAATAAGGATAATTTATTTGACATAATAAATTCTCGTGAACTAATAACAGATAAACCAACATGTTCTGCTTTAACGCTAAATAATAAGTTTATTCAACAGCTTGAAGATTTGAGAGATTTGATTAAGGGCATTTTTGTGGTGCTCGTAGCCAAAAAAAGGTATATCCAGTCATTGGGGTTTGAATGTTATTTTTTCTAACATTCTTGTATTCTAATACGAAGCAAAGAAGGTTGGAATGACAGACCAACAGCATTGAAATTTAAATCAGCATATCAAAATGCTTTAGTATTCCTTTCAATAAAGCAATCTAGTTCTAACAGTAATTGTCTCCCAGAATCAGATTTTTTGGTTGCAGTTACCGTAGATTCCTTTTTTCCGTAGATTCAATTACCAACAAAGTATTTGAGAAACAAATTTATACAAACGAAAAATTGATTTTTAAACAGCCATCTTCATTATTAACAAAAAATTACAACCTTGTATTTTACAAAATGTTTCAAGTGATTCACTTTCGTAGTCAGTTAAGCAAGTTTTAAAATCGATTGCAGAATATTTAATAAAGAAAGTTCAAATTTGTCAAGAATGTGTCCAAGTTCTTTCAAGTGTCACATCAAGTGGAAGTAACTTATTTAATACTGATTCTTTTTTACAAAACTTGCTTCAAGATATGGAAACTGTTTTTTTAATACAAATAAAAATTTTACTTACTAAAAGAAACAGACAAACACTTATTAATAAAATAAAAAATCATTGCAATTTTAGATTTTTTTTTTGATGAACATGTTGGTTATGCCTTTCTCTTAAAAGAAAGTTTAATTAGAAACTTTGTTATTATGAGAATGTCTTATTTTATACGCTTTTATAATCGAGATATACAACCACGAAACAAGGCATGTAAAAAAAAGTTGGCTCGTATTATCCATGGATTATGCTTGCATTAATGCTTGTAATAATGCAATTATATATCCATGCTTGCTTTTTATATTAAATCGAAAGGATTTTATTTTATTAATAAAAGATATTTCTTATTAGAAATTTTTTTTTTCTCACAGCATCATTTATTAAGAATCTATATAAGAATATATTTAAACGAATAAGGTGATAACAAGGTGATAGGTGATAAGGTGATAACAAGGTGATAGGTGATAAGGTGATAACAAGGTGATAAGGTGATAACAAGGTGATAGGTGATAAGGTGATAACAAGGTGATAGGTGATAAGGTGATAACAAGGTGATAGGTGATAAGGTGATAACAATGCTTTTAAATAGCAGTTTTGCAAGTTTTTATCACTATCATAAATATATTCATGTTGAGTTAATAATGTTATACAAGTAAATTTATAAATAAGTTAACAATTTTAAAAGTTTAGTTTCTAAAGGAGTTTTTTTCAAGCTGCCTGATATGATTGTTATTTAAATTTATGTTATTAAAATTCATTAAGTTTGCGTATTAAGATTATTTTGGTCCCGCAAGACATCCCACAATGCTTTGTGGCTAAAATTACACTATTTTGTCGGGAGTTGGCAGTCCTCGATCATGACCCGAAATCATGAAAACTTGGTTTCGGTTTTTTTTAAAAAACATACATATGGCTAAAAAAAATAATTAAGAGTCTTAGGTCCTCCTTGTCTGATAAAAGCGTGCACAATGTTTTTTAATTTACTGTAAACTTACTGTGACCTAATTATTGATATTAAAAGCGCGCACTATGTTTTTTAATTACCGTAAACTTATTGTGACCTAATTATTGATATTAAAAGCGCGCACAATGTTTTTTAATTTACTGTAAACTTAGTTAATTATTGATATTAAAAGCTGTTGGGAGTAGCGATTCTTTCTAGTTAGATTTAAAAAATTACGACATTATGCAGAACAAATAATGATTTATCCAAAAAAAAACGATAACAAGAAGGACAGGACAGACAATGATTTATCCTTCCTTAGTAATTTTTAACCAGTTTAAAGTTCATGAATCTTCGCCTTATAAGAAAGCCATAGCTGGTGATTTGGCTTGACAAAAGTTTAGTTTTTTCATAACATTTAGGGTTTTCAGTTCGAAGGTTCGAGGTTTCGCCATTTTTAAAAAAATTCAATTTCGAATGTGTCTATATATATATATATATATATATATATATATATATATATATATATATATATATATATATATATATATATATATATATATTTTATATATATATATATATATATATATATATATATATATATATATATATATATATATATATATATATATATATATATAATATTATAATATTATATATATAATATTATATATATAATATATATACAAAATAGTTATATGCAATAATTTTCAAATTCAAGGTTATAAAGCAATCCACCAAACTCGAGGTGGTCGCATTGGTGGCGGTGTATGCATTTTTATTCACGAGTCAATCTATTTTCAGAAAATAGATATTCTTAGCATTCGAAATGCGGATTATGAATCATTAACTATCAAATTATTAAACCACAATTAAAAAAAACGTTTTAATAACTGCTTATGTTGATCACCATGCGGAAATAAAAAACCTTTTCAAAAGCTTAAAATGATATTTATAAAAAGTAAGAAATAAACAAATTTACATCACGAGGGACTTTTACCTAAATTTTCTTAATGTTAATATGATAAAGATGTAAAACATTTCTTAAACTTTCTCTTTCAATAAAACATTCTTCCCTTAATAAACTACTCGTGTTTCAAATCTCTTATTGATAATATTTTTACTCACATTTTCATGCAATATTCAAAACGAAATCATTAAAAGCAATATAAGTGACCACTTTCCAACTTTTTTTATATCTGATTTAAAAAAAAAAAGCAAAGTAGTAACAGAAATAAAAAGGCAGATTATTGAATTTAATATTAAGGGATTTAATAACTATTTACTTAAAGTAAATTGGAAACAACTACATAATTTCAAAGATAGGAATAAAGCCTATGCATTTTTTTACAACGAGTTCTTTAATGCGTACGACAAAGCGTTTCCCATGAAGGAAATCGAAATCCAGCTTAAAAGTCTACCAAGTCCATGGATTACAAAATGACTTATTAAATCTTCGTAGAAAAAACAAAAACTATATGAAAAATACTTATAAATAAAACTTATCAAAACTAAAAAAAAATTAAAATTTACAAAAGCCTGTTTGAAAATCTGAAAAGGAAAAGCTAAAAAAAATTATTTCTCAAGTTTTTTACAAGATAATATCGGAAATAACAAAAAAACTTGGGATATAATAAAGAAGTGAAAGAAAAAGAAAAGAAAGTTCGTGGTAATACTTTATCGAAATATTTATATACTGAGGATGAAAGAACAATAACAAATAAGAAAAAAGATATTGCAGACAGTTTTAATAATTTTTTTATAAATGTGGGTAAGAACCTAACAAAAAAAATAACTCCAATAAATCATATCTAAAACTGCGTAATTGATGAGCTTGAGGTATTGCCTGATGAACTTCAGTTTGCTTTTAATATGATAAAACCAAACACAAGCGCAGGTCTTGTTGGTATAGCCCTAGGGTTGTAAAAGAAGTTGTTGATGTTATTGAACACCCCTGAAAAGTAGATAGATTTTAAACAGAAAGCTTATTCTAATTCTTTCATTTAAAAATGTTTTTAAAAGTTTTTCCTGACCTCTTGAAACTAGCTTCCAATATTTATCTTATTTTTTTATTTAACATTATATTTTGCCGTTTAATAAATATAACAGTTTCCATAAACCTACAATTAAGTTAATGGCCGGACCAAGAAGAAGGCATTGGTTTGCCTTATTGCCGAGCACCGTGTTACAATTTATAATTTTTACAAAGTTGTTTCAAGAATATATAGTATAAAAGAAAAATTGAATGAATGTTTACAAAAAATATATAAAAAATAAAGAAAGATATCGTTTAATACATAATATTATAAATAGATTGGGTAAAAAAAAAAGTGAATATATAATAACTTTATATATATATATATATATATATATATATATATATATATATATATATATATATATATATATATATATATATATATATATATATATATATATATATATATATACCCACAAACCTTTTTTAATAATTACAAGGAATAATTACCTTGTTATTCAGTTTTTAAATTATATATCTGATCTATTTTTAAAAGAAAAATTTATAATAGTATAAATCAAAATCTGTGTTTAATAAAAACTGTTTTGAATCAGTTTTGAACTGATGTAGAGACTTTTTTTTCCGGAAACAATGTTTGGGAATCTTTCCCACAAAAGTGGTCCGCGATTCAGAATTGAATAAGAATTTTGTTTAGAATAAGATTTTGGTATAACAAAGTTGTTTGCGGAAAATCTTGTAACATATTTATGGTGTATTTGCTTTAAAATAAGTTTCAAATTTTTTTGGGGAGAGTCCATATTTTGTTTTATACATTAACTGTGGAACAAGATGGATATTAAGTTTGAAAATATTTAGGGCAACAATTATACGTAAAAGAGATTCACAAGGAATCGCTCTATCAGCTACAAATATGATTCTAACAGCATGTTTTTGCTTACTATAAAGTTTTTTTTAGTTTAGCGTGATTAGTACTTGCCCACATGGTGTTGCCGTAAGTTAAGTAACTATGTATAAAGGAAAAATATAAACATTTTAAGGACTTAAAATTTAAAAGTGGCTTAACTCTATAGATCAGGCCAATGTTTTTTATATGAACTTTCCAAGATAGATTTTCATCAAAGTTCACACCTAAAAAATTTACAGATATTTGCCTTTTGATGTTAGTTTTATACATCAAAAGATTGGGAAGAATAAGTGGTATTTCTTTTGTTTTGCTTGGTTTGTGGAAAAGAGAAAATTTAGTTTTTTGAAGATTCAAAGACAATTTGTTGTATACAAACCATTCGTTTACTTTATTTAATTCTTTATTTACTACTGTAAAAAGTGTTTCAATATTTTTGTGAGAATAAAAAAGATTCAGTTCATCTGCGAATAAAATAAAATTTATCAGGTTTGATGTTGTAGATAAATCATTTATGTAAAATCATTTATGATAAATCATTATGTATTAAGGTCCAAGTATAGAACCCTGTGGGACTCCACAATTTACAGTTTTTTTGGTCGTTTCTAAATTTTCAAATTGTACATATTGTTTTCTGTTTGAAAGGTAATTTTCAAACCAGAGTAAGTTTGTCTCCTTTATTCCGTAATATTCCAGTTTTTTTATTAGAATGGAATGATTTTCCGTATCAAAAGCTTTCGACAGATCAACGAAAACTTCTAACGTAAAATAGTCTTCTGTAAAAATATTAGATAAGTGATTAACTAACTCTACCATTGCGTGATCTGTTGAATGTTGTTTTTTGAAACCAAATTGCTTACTGTATAACATATTGTTTTCAGTTAAATGATTATACAGCCTATTGTACACTATACGTTCAAGTAATTTCGAGAAACAAGATAAAACAGATATAGGCCTGTAGTTAGAAGGTTCTGACTCATCTCCAGACTTAAATACTCGATTTACTCTAGCAATTTTTAAATTATCCGGAACTTTACCTGATCTAAGTGACTGATTGAAGATATGAAACAAAGATGGTTCAATTATATCATGGACTAATTTTAATATATTAACGCTAACTTTACCCGATCCTGCACTTTTGTTACTTTTTAAGCTTAGTAATGCAGTCCGCAACTCACATATATCTAGCTTTGACTCATTCATTTTTTTATTAGAATTTGTTAGATAAGAATCAAATGTTGAAGAAGTTAAAGGAATACTTTGTGCTAAATTAGAGCTAACATTAATAAAGAAACTGTTAAACTCTTCAGCTATTAGTGCTTTATCATAAATTGATTCACCGTCAATTAAAAGTTTTTTTTGGCAGCGTTATTTTTATATTTGCGTTATTTTTATATTTGTTTTGTCCAATTATTTCTTTAATAGCATTGCAAGTTTGTTGAGTATTTCCTAGCAATTTCGAATAATATAATTTTTATGAGTATTTTTTGATTTTTTCAAATATATTTTTATAGTTTTTATATTTTGCTTCGTTTGAATATGTTTTTTTTTTAAGAAATTTTTCATAAAGTTTTTGTTTTTTTCTTGATGGTTTTAGTTAGCCTTTTGTTATCCACGGCGATAGAAGTGATTTTGAATTTATATAAAACTTTTTTACTGGAAACGCTTTATTGTATTGTTTACTAAATTGCGCAAGGAAAAGTTCATAAGCATAGTAATCACATAGCATCACGTGATGCTACGTGATTGGATCCAATCACGTAGCATCACGTGATGCTATGTGAGCTATGCACGTGATGCTTCTCCATGGAGAACAAGCTCCCAATTAACGAAGTTAATTAGAAGGTTGCGAAATTGTTGTATGGAGTTTTCATTGATCTGTCGCTTGTAAATAATGTGCTTTGTGGAAATATTATCAGAATTTATGCTTTTTGTTATTAGAAATGTGGGAAAATGGTCTGTCAAATCAGTCTTTATTATACCTGCACTAATGCAGCTATTAGAAAAATTATTAGTAATTATGTTATCTAGTAGGGTAGAGGAACTTTTTGTGATTCTTGTTGGCTTAGTTATTGTTGGAATGAGGTTATTTTGTAAAAGAGTATTTACAAAATATTAAACACTGTTATTTGACGGATGATTCAAAAGATTAATATTCAGGTCACCGACTAAGTAAACATGCTTTTGTTTTTTATTAACTTTTGTTAAAAAAGTACGTAAAGAAACTTTAAAATTTTTTAAATTACCAGTTGGTTCTCTATAAATAACATTAACAAGTATGTTTTTAGAATTTTGCTTAACTATTTCAATGCACAATGACTCGCAATCTTTTTCATTCACACTGAGGTCATTACATGGTATAAAATTAATTGAGTTATGAATAAAAACGCATACACCTCCACCGGTACGGAAGTTTCGTGGTTGATGAATTGACGCGTAATTTGTCAATTTAAATTGAAAATTACGCTCGTCATGTTTACACCAGGTCTCAGTAAGACAGATTATTTTAAAATCGTGACTTAATTCATGCATTAGAAGTTTAAAATCTTCAAAATTTTTGTTTAGGCTTCGAATATTATTGTTTAAGATTGAAAATGTGTTTTTATTTTGTTGAAGATAGAAATTAGATTCAGAAATTGAATAGTATTTGCTTTCTAACGATTTTAGGTTAAAATAATTAGTGACATCATTATCACAAAGTGTGACATTTTCATCACAAAGTTTAATTAATAAATTATCATCCATTTTGAAATATAATATTAAGATTAGGGAAAAATTAGTTAAAAAATAAAAAAGTACTTATATAGATTTAGCTCTTTCGATTTTTATATTTTTTATGTCAAGGAATTCCTCAAATAATTTATGCACCTTACATTCAAATTCTACCCATAATTCATTTTCGCTTTCTTTTATCCCGTCAATTCTCAAGTTGTTCTTACGTGAACGATCTTCCAACTCTCTTAGTTTGTTCCTAATTTTTATTATTTCACTTTTATCTTTAACTTCAATGTTAATTTTTTTTGTTTTCTGTTTCACTGTTTCAAACTTTGACGAAATTATTTCATCTTGCGCAGAAATAAATTTCTTAATCTCATTGAATTCGGTTTCTAAAAATACTACCTTTAGATGTGTTGCGTTCAAATCATTTGCAATATCGTTAGTTTTTGTTATGTTTTTAATTGTATCTTTTTCAAGTTTATCTAGTCTCTCCATTAAAATTTTCAAGTTTGCAGAAGTAATAATAGCAGAGTTTTTTTCTTGGTCTTTTAAAAGTTTCTCTGTTTTCTCCAATATAATTTTTCTTTGATTTTCTAGCATACCAGCTCCCATTTTCTCAATATTTTCGATTGATAATAATTTATCCATTATCTTATATTATTATTTAAAGTGTATATATAATTCTTTAAAGTATACTTTTTTTACTTTTTTTTTTTTTACTTTAAAACAACCACGCTGCATAAACACGTCCGTTCACTTCCGTGTTTTAAAAGATTTTGACATTTAAAGATGGTGAGATTTAAAGATGGTGATATCTCAAAGTTATCTTATTAAAGACTTATTTCAATACTCTCATGTTTCTTCAAAAATTCTAAAGCGATTAATGCATAATAGTCTTTACAACTATCTTAAAACTCACAAAGTTCTAGATAATAATCAGTACGGATTCAGAATAGGGCACTCGACAGAACATGCAGTAATTAAATTAGTTAAAAAAGTTTTAAATAGGTTTGAAAACAACAATATACTCTTGAAATGTTATTCTTAAAAATCGCAAACGATGCGTATCTTATGACAAAGCCTACACTAAATTAGAAAACATTACCTGCGAGGTTCCACAGGGATCTATTCTTGGACTTTTATTGTTTATTATTTATATCAACGATATTTACTTATCATCTACTATGCTAAACTTCAATATTTTTACTTACGACACTCAAGTTTTTTATACTTAATTTTATACTCTAATTAAGACTATCTTTAACACTACTTAGATTTACTGAGATTTTGTAAACAAACTTCAAAATCAAATAAAGAGCTTTATTAGGACAAAACATTTTGATTAAATTTCAGAAGCAAATATTGTAGGAATTTTTTTTACGTTTAAAATAAGTTAATTACAATAAAAATTTAAAGAGTTTAGCTAAAAATGACTCATTTTTATAACTATATATTTGAACTATATGCCTATTTTAGCTGTTTAACACTTGCAATACAAATAATAAATTTTTTGATAAAAATAAACAAATATATTAACTTTATTTTCACAAAATTATTTTAACATTTTTGACTCCAAGTATTTTATTTTGAAGTTGAGAGTTTTGCTTGTTTTATTAAACATTCCTTCCCAAAATCTTCACATTGTTTTTTACAATGTTTGCGAAAATGCAGCTAACTTTTCGACCAAGCATTTGGAATTTACTATTGCAGTTAACAAAAATATCAATTAATCCTCTCTTGCACAGCAATGGTGAAACTTTATTCACTAATGTCACTTCAAATATAAAACAATAAATAACATAGTAAACCAAGTTGTCAGAAAGTTCTCTTAGTCTTCCTCTGTTCAAAGAACTGATCAAAGTTCCATATTTTTAAAACATATCAAAGGTGTCTGTTTCTTCTAAAATTGAATGTAATTCTGGAAGTTTGTAAGCAATAAAACCTGCAATATATAAAAGCCCTTGTTTGCATTCATTGGGCAACTGATCCTCACAATTTTCATATTAACATATCAAACTCCACATCAAGTTCACACTTATCACAGTGGCGATGAACAGGAGGAAATATTGTAAAATCTGCTTGCTCGTCTAGCAACTTTCTAGTTTTTTCGATTCTAAATTTTTTTATGTCTTAACAATACATAAGATAAACGCAATTCAACAAATACTTGGCACAGCTTGCTAATCTTTTAGAAGATTTTTGCAAAGCACTCTGGGTATCCATTGTTAACTTTTTCTTTTACCAATCATCGACTGAAGTAATAGGCTTTCTTCGAATATTATTTAATCTAATATCTAGACCTTTTGCTTTACTGTTGACAATAAGCCACCACTTGACAACTGTTTCAATAAAAAGTGCAGTATCTTCAGCTTCAGGAAATTTTACACGCAATGCTGCAACTGTTTCATCACAAAAAACTTTGAGAACTAATCCAACATTTTGTCGTTTAACGGTGACAACTTAACTATTTGATTATCTGCAGCATGAAGTTGAATTATAAATTTCCACTCTGCAAGTCGCACAGTATCGTTAACATTTAGCAATTTAAATTTTAAACATTGTAATTTTTCAGTCCAATTATTTCGAATACATTTTAGAATATGCACAGTGTCATTTAAAAGTTAGTATGCTGGAACATTTTTTGCAACAAAATATTGAAATATTTTTTGATTTACTTGACAGTTATCCATTATTAACCCAAGCGACCTTCCACCTGCAATTATGATTTGTTGATTTAACTCTTCTATTACGCTTGTTTGAAAATTTGTAGTAACTTAACAATATATAATTTACTTATATATTGTAAAGTTTTTAATTTTTATTTACTTTTTAATATATATATATATATATATATATATATATATATATATATATATATATATATATATATATATATATATATATATATATATATATATATATATATATTAAACAACTTTAAAAAGTATTCTACACAATAGAGTGCTCAATGTTCTTAGAAGAACAGAGCAATTGTATATTTAAACTATACTAGTAAAACTATAACTACTATAAACTATACTAGTAAAAAATTTAGAGATGAATCTATTGTTATTGCTGACAAGAACATTTTAAATATTTCAAATACCGATAAAGCAACTAATAATTGCAGAAGATGAAGCACTTGCTTTAATAACTGATGCCATTCTGACAAAAAGTTTCCTATCAATTGATTAGAAGCGTAGCCTTGGAGAAAGAATATAATATCTACCCCGCTTACAATGATTTCAGGGATGAAAAATTGAAATAATATCCAGCAAATATAAGAGTGGAGGACTATTCAGCTTCAGTTCCTTTAAAAGATTTGATAATTCATACTTTGCAAAGAATCTGTGCACTTCAGGAACCTGTGCTGAGGCACTTGATATTGAACAACAATGCAATAAAAATAATGACATTAAGTGTAAGGCTGGTTTTGATGGTGCTACTGGCCAAAGCATTATTAAACAAGTTTTATCAGAATTAACATGAACAGAGATTTATAGCGTGAAGAATCATTATTTTTTACTTGTCTAGTCCCATTGGACTTGACTGGAGAAATCAACAACATCGAAAAAATGCCTATTTGGAGAAATCAAAATTTATGAGATTACGTGGCTAAATCAGTTCACAAAGTGTTGATACACGGACATGACGTAATTAAAAGCCTTACATAACCCATCGGACTTATGTCAGAGGAAGCGCAAGAGGCTAGAAATAAAGACTTTGAATCGCGAAAATTTTTGCTGAAAAACATCCATAAGAGCAACAAATACTGATCTTATCAATAGACTCCTAGTTTCCAGTGATCCTGTTATTTCATCACTGCGTAAATCAACATCACACCAAACAAATCACAAAGCATTTCCTTCAGATATAATTTTTTGGTGTAATTTAAAATTGGCAATGTTTTCTTGCACTTTTTTTTGTTTTTATTATTCCTAAAACATTATTTACCTAAATACACCTATATTGTTATTCAATATTTACCTAAATACACCTATATCGTTATTTAATATAGGTGGGTCAAAAATCTGATAAAATTTATTCAAAACTCAATTTACCACTTTGTAACTAAGGAAAGTATCTGGTAACTAAGCAATATAAGTATCCATAGCAACTAAATAAAAAAATTATCGCTTTTATAAGAAGTGTGATCTCATATTGGTACTCATGTCAAATTCAGTGAATATAGCACTTGTAAAACATCTGCAGATAACAAAAATAGGTTGTTGCTAAGCAAAATAAAAAATATAACCTTCTTAAAAAGCGCCGACATCGTATTAGTACTCTTACTAATTTTAGTGAATATAGCCCTAATATCAAATTAGTTATGAATTTTATCCAGCACAAGTAAATTCTGGCCTACTGTGCAACGCCTTATCCAAATATGCTAAACGGACGCATAAGTGTAATGCCACAATCGCATTGTGTCATGGTAGAGCGCTTGCTTTATAAGCGAGAGGTTCTCTGTTCTTTAAGAACATTGAGCACTCTATTTGTAAAATATACTAACATAATTTACACACACACATATATATTTATAAATTTTTGACAGTATAGTTTGCAGATTTCCACTTTTTTCAAGCAAGTAAACAAATCATTTAAAAACATGTCTAAAATCAACGTCTTTAAATTCAGCTAATTTTGGCTGAATAAATTTCAATATATCTTCAGTAATATTTTGTTTTGAAATACTAAGATCGTTTTTTCGGAGGAAATTATGAATGTCTAAATAAAACCATATGTTTAAATAAAACCAAATCGAATATTTAAATTGTTTAAATAAAACCATATCTAAATAATATTTATAGCAAATATTTTGTATTTAAAAGTTTAATGTTATAATATATATGCCGCGTGGACTACTAATTTTTGTTAGTAATTAAGTAACTACAAGTGTTAGTAATTAAAATTAAAAGCAATTAAATTACTGTTAGTACTACTAATTAAATTACTAACACCTACTGAAAAAATTTGTGCTAATAATTAATTTAGTTGCTAGTAATTAAATTACTAACAACTACCAAAAATATGTTGTTAATATGCTATGCAAAGTAAGACATCCATAGCAACCAAACAAAATTAACCTCATAAGAACTGTGAATCTCATTTTAATACATACACCCAATATTGTGTACTTAGCGCAAATAAAATACTGTTAAAACAACGTTAATGTAAAAATGAATTGTTGCTGTGCAAAATTTAGTACCATAGTAATCTAGTTAAAACATATATAGAATCTGAACGGGGATTTAAGGGGACAAGCAATCAGTTAAAACTCGACTGAAGCATCATATAGCTCAAATAAATATAAGATAGCACATGGCAAATTGAGTTAATTATTAGTTATAAAATAAATTTCTTAAAGATTTTTTTTTTTATCTGTGATTTTCAATCTGAGATAACATGCTATGACAAAAATATTTCACACATTGGTTTTTCTTATCTCTAGATACTCTAGAATAATATGTATTAGTTTTTTGTTTTAAAAAAGTAGATGCAATTAAAATATCAAACAACATTGGTGTCATCGAAATCGCTTGTTTGTAGTTTTTTTTTCTTTAGTTTCAATATTCAAATGCTTAAAGTCCTAGTAACTAAAGAACTTAATACAAATAAATTATTAATAAATTTCTCCTTATATATATATAAAATTTTTCCTATTTTGTCCACCTATTGGTCAATATAATAAATAGTTTTGTAAACGGCCCTCTAAGCCCTTCGTACACCCTTTGTATATACATATTTCCCTTTGCTAGACCTATCTTTTGATACCAAGTTGTATGTATTTCGATAAGAATTGACCAAGTTATGACGTTTTAAGTTAGAAAAAACTCAAATTTGATCACAGTTTTCTTAAAAAATCCATATATCAAAAATGATAAAATTGTAGAATTGTTCAATTTTGATCATTTTTTCACCTTTAAAATACTGAATTAAAAACCTTTCCAATGATAAATAACAACCTAGTGTTTGATTAGTTTAAAAACTTCATGTCACGTACCTAATATATATATATATATATACAAGAAATAATTTTCTACTAAATCTTTATTGGAGATCTATGTTAATTTAAAAAATATATTACAACTACAACTATATTTATGTAAATCTCTACAACTTATAGTATGAGATATCTAATCAATTTATTTTGCATACAAATTTAATTTTCAATATAAAATTTTAAATTTTATATTGAAAAATAAAGAAATGTAGTTCTATTATTAGTATGAAGAATTTCGAATTTATTGATTTTAATTTTAAGTTAATGACTCATGGAGCTCACAAAATAAACTTTTTGAAGGAAAAATATTTTGCCTGTTTGATTACCATTTACAGTCCATATTTGTTAATTAAATGTATTAATCTAAATAAAAAGATATTATTATGGAGCTATATAGTTGAACCATAAGTAAATACTCGATAACTATATAGTTATAGTTATCGAACTATATATAGTATAACTATATATAGTATAACTATAATAAAATAGTTATGGTTATCGAATAAGTTGAAATATTGAAACTTATTTTTTTAAACCGTTTTGAAAATATTTTATATTCACGCATGCGTAAAAGTAAGTCCAATAAACGTCCGAGGACGTACTATTTTAAACTTGGACGATTTTGGACGTCCAAAAACGTCCAAGTCACTGATCTCAAAATATAACTGGATAGCGGATTCTATTGTTTTTTCCAAAAAAAGTTGAAGCCAAAATTGGCCTCCCTAGATGGCAGCGATTTTAGTTCCTAGCGGTATAACCGATATACATTTTATATGGTTTTATCAAACTGCGAAAGAAAACAATTAAATAAGCTAATACATTTGTTAAAAATAAAAGAAAACAAATGAATTTTAAAAATATTAGAGAAAAAAAATAAATCATTTTTTTGAATAATTGAATTTATTATTAAATGGCATTTACAAATTTAGTTAAGTCTTATGCATAATTTATGTACCTTTTAGTTCTTAGTTACCCAATGCTGTATGCTAGAAGGTTAATAACATAACAGCATGGTAAGCGGCAATCAATTCTACCTACAATTTTTTATTCTCTATTTTTTTTAGCAAGATGCCATTTTGTACAAATGCTGCATTAATTGTAAACTGAGTGCTGTCAGTATACAAAAACTCAGGGGTTCCTTCTTAAATTATATTATACTTGAATTCTATTATTGCATAGACTATTTGAATAAAGTATTCTAAAGTGTCACTTATACTTGTAAAAAAAAACCAGGTCTGAATTATAGTTACTTATAACAACTTTTAAAACAAATAAAAAGTAAATAATAGTTTCTTATAGTTTGAAGAATAATCAATCAATACAATTATCTTTAAATTATTGAAGTTAAATTATTCAAAAAATTAATTGTATGAGTGAAGGATAATCACTCAATACAATTATTTTTTGAGATTATTCGCATAATAGATTGATTATTTGATATATAAAATTCAAGAAAACGATTTGCTCAAGGATACATATCATATCATTAGTCTAAAGAGATTACTAGTACACAAATGATCTTGTATAATCGAAAAACTGGTTTCATCGGATATTTGGCAGCAATTAAATCTGTTCAAGATATATTTCTCGACTGGGTTGAAAAAGAAGGTTCACCATTAAATTATTTATTAACATGTAAACACAGTCAAAACCATCTAGAGCTCTTTTTTGGTGCTGTGAGATCTGCAGAAATGTTTAACTACAATATCAATTGCCAACAATTCACAGCCACATACAAATGACTTTTGATGCAAATTAGCGTTTAATGTTCAAATGAAAACTGCAGCATCAGAGATAAAACTCATATATAATATGTTCTAGACGATTCTTTTGCTGACTCCAGTACTAAAATATCTTTGACTAAAATTGAATTAATAAGAAAATATGGTTTGTTGGAGAGAGAACCAACTGTTAGTGATCACGATAATGCAGATATTACAAACAGCAACAATCTATTTAAATACAAAAAAGCTTTGATCTCATATATTGCTGGATACGTAGCTAAAATGACTTCAAAAAAAAAATATCTTCATTAGATGTCAGAATGCACTAGTATTCCCTTTTCATTGTAAAATAGCTTTTTAAAAATTCAAAGACAGAGGAGGTTTGATTAAACCAACCATGTTTTATTACCATATGCAAAGAAACTAAAAGGTGTTTCCAAATTAATTGGTTGCTTTAATAGATTGCCACTTTCCAAATGAAATAGGAATTTAAAATCCAATTGCAAGTGCTATTTTGAGATTAGTCAATTTCTCGAAAATATTAATTGAACTAGCTCTTCATGGTTGACTCAGCAATAATTCGTAACAATTTATTTTCTTTGGTTCAGCTCATTTGGCAGTTTGGCTGCCAAATTAACTAGAAAGACATATAAGAGTTATGTATATATATATATATATATATATATATATATATATATATATATATATATATATATATGAATATATATATATATATATATGTATATATATATATATATATATATATATATATACACATATATATATATATATATATTATATATATATATATATATATATATATATGATATACATATATATATATATATATATATATATATATATATATATATATATATATATATATATATATATATATATATATATATATATATATATATATATATATATATATATATATATATATATATAGAACTCTTATATGTTGTCAGAAAGTTTTTTCCATATTTTGTTGACAAAAAACAAAAATTAAAATGCAAGACCGGAATTTTTTTTTTTTATTAATTGATAGACTGCCTGCCCCAATTAAACCCTCATTCGATGTAGCAGCACTCCCTTGCAAGTCAGGCTAAAAGATAGTTTTATAAAAGATAGTAATAAAAATAGGGTGGTAGAGATGTAAATTAGCGCTAATATGTCAATGTCAATTCATTTAAAAACAAATTATGTCAAATCAACACATACCTATAATATTTATTTTTTTACATAACAGGCCCGTAGAAACAAAAATAATATAGGGGAGGGGGTGACAGTGCTTGATTATGGGGCCCCGAAATAGTTTTAAGAACCTTTATTTTTAGTCATTTTTTCAGTCAATTTTTTCAAAATTATTTACTTGAAAAATTATTGGGAGGATAAATACCCCTGCTGTCCCCTCGGTTGTTACGGGCCTGCATAATACTCCTATATTTTTACATCAAGTTTCAAAAAACCACTTCTCAATTTTGCATCAAAAATTTTCTTTAAAATATATATTTTAATAAACACAAGCAAAAATTCCCAAAAAACTAATGCTACCATGGCTACCTGACCTATGTTCCGCCTTTGTTAGATTTTCAAAAATAGCTAAAGATATAATTCTAATTGTTTTCATTAAAAAAAAATATCATATTCTGCTTCCTCCTCTTAAAAACTGTTCTATTGCTAATTTTCCGCTTAATCAGATGTATAATTGAACAGTTAAACAAAAACTGTAGTGAAATCAAAATGGCCGCAAAACAGACAAACTAAATTGAATGAAAAACAATTAAATGATTTTTGAAAAAATTGTCACCATTATTTTCAAAATAGAGTCTTATAAGTATTTCTTTAGCAATAAATTGACGTTCAGTGATTTCACTTTTTACAGCATTATTTATATCAAAATAGTTTATATCGAAAACTTCCAGAAAAAAAATAGTAAAACAATGCATTTTTATAAAAGGAATCACGGCGACAGAGGGGAATGACGGGCTGAACTTTCCCCATACCCCTCCCTCCTCTAACTACTTCCAAATTTTAAAAACAAAGTATAAAATATAATATAAAAATATGAATAAAATTTTTTCTACAAAAAAATTTTATTCATATTTTTCAACACTATAACCATGGCGCCAGGTCTGCTATTTTGTATTATAAAAGGTCATAACATCATCTTATTGATATATTTTAGAATCTACATTTGTTTCATACATATTACTGTTTTCAAAATCATCCATACCATTTTAAAAATTAGAATCATCGTCAAAGTTTTCATTAATAATATTTGTATTGAAGGTTAATATTTCTTAATATTTCTCAAATGGCATCTTATGTTTCTTGTACTTTTGATTTCTTTGTTGTAACATTGAAATTGAAAGAATTGGATCTGAAGATTCCATTGCACGTATGAATACATCAAAGACGTTGTTTTGGCGACTATCTTTTTAAGCATAATTGATTCTATCTGATCTAAAAAGTTTATTTCTACTTTCTGAAACTTCTTTGGATAACATGCCAACATGTACAACTGAATTTGATATGATTTGTGAGTCTTGTATCAAAAGTTTATGTAATGTGGGAGTCATAGGAAATTTTCTATATAATTTAACATACCGTGATGGTGTTGAGAAGCAATAGTCATTTAATTTGACTGAGTCATTTGGAAATCGATAAGAAATACACAACAAAAGTACTCTTAACCTTTGAATATGCTCCAATTCAATGTCTAAAATTTCAGACAAGAGCTTCGAATCTTTGAATGGCCTTTTTGCAACGTTTCCTGTATTAATATTGCTACCACTTGATTTTGGCATGTCTATATGAATGTTAAGTTTGTTTTTGAATCGGCTTTGAATTACAATCTTCCTTTTATTTTTGCTTTTCCATGCACTTGTTTTTAGGCGAAACTTGTTTATAAGAAATGTGCAACATTGCTTCGAAGAAGCGTATATGCATGTGAAGAATGCGATATGTGAAGAATGCTATATGTGAAGAATGCTTAAACCATATTGTAGAGCTACTGGGTTAACATTAAATATATTTAATGTACTGTGTATGGTTGTTATTCAAAAGATATGAACAAGCTATCAAATTTTACCTCAAGGAGTATACTCTTAGTAAATTTTGTACAAGGAGTGTACTCCTTGTGTAAAATTTACTAGTTTATTCATATCTTTTGAAGAGAAACCGCTCACAGTATACCGCTAAAATGAAGATGTCTAAAATTTTTCCAGAGCTTGTTTGAAATCTTAAACGAATCATAGATTTCACAAAAAATGAAATATCACTAAAAGTTTCACTTAGATCTTGATTGAATCTTGCTTGTTGCGTGCTACCGTCAAAGCAATAAGAAACTATAAATCCCTATTAAACAACATTAATTTCTCCAATATCTTTCTCAATAAGTTCATGCTGTAATTTACTAATTCTTTCCAGATTTTCTAATTTTACTAATTCTTTCCAGATTCCAGATCCCGATTACTAATTCTTTCCAGATTCCAGATCCCGATTACTAATTCTTTCTAGATTCCAGATCCCGATTACTAATTCTTTCTAGATTCCAGATCCCGATTACTAATTCTTTCTAGATTCCAGATCCCGATTACTAATTCTTTCTAGATTCCAGATCCCGATTACTAATTCTTTCCAGTCTTAATAGATGCTTCTATTCTACTTCAATGCAGTTTTGTGTTTGCAATAATTCACTTTGACAACATTGAGATTTTTCAGCTGATACCAACTTATAAGAAGAGAAAATATCACCGCCTTGACTTTTAGCTGCAAATTTTATTTGATTATACTAATCTTTGGACAAATTCGTTTCAAAAAGAAACAACAATGATTGTTCCGGTAGCATTCTCACAACTTCAGAGTTAATTTTATTCAATACAGCTGCCAAATTTTGATTTTGACTAATTTGTTTGATTAAATGAGATTAGTCTTTTTTTATCATGTTGTGCAGCAACGGTTGCAGCAACTCTTAGGTACATATCAGTTTCGGGTTTATTATTAGATACAAGATTAGCAATAACTCGGCGTTTGGATCTGCTAGACATCTCCGAAAATGGCATAGTTGCTTTTCTTCTTTTCGTTTTTTCAGAACTAGGTGGCTGAGTGTCACATTTAAGCTCTGTTGGAAGCTCGTATTTAGTTTGAAGTCAACTTCCATGGTATTTCATGAATCTTGCAGAAGAATAACCTTGCTTTCTCGAAAGTTCGTTGTATCGCTTTTTTAAACTTTTTATTTTCTGTGTTGTAACTTGTTTTTCTACTTCCTTAGGTCTCTTTAATGTTTTTCTTCACAATGCAACAAGCATTTTTTAATACCTAGGTAATGTTTATTATTTTATTTTATAATTGAAACAATGTCACTATACTTAATAATCATCTTTAAAAGCTTTTACACAATTTGTGGTTTTATTTATCTTTGAACTTTGTTTTGAATTAAGTAAGCATTATTGGTTATTGATACAAATGTCATCTGTCTTCTTTTTTAGAAACATTAAAAAAAAAAATCAAAAAAAAAGTTTTTTAAACGGAAAAGCTAATGAATCAAAGTTGATATCAAACTTGATTGAACTAAGTTTTAAGTATTTTTTGCAGGTTAGATTTCCACCGGCCATCAACAACGAATTATCTCTAGCTTTTAAAGTTATAAACAAACTAAAAACACCATAAATATATATACTTTTATTTAAAATAAATGAAATGAAACTAATTTTATTGCATATATTGATAGACTTTTTCATTATTTTTACGCTGGTATATAAATATGCTTAAAACAGTAGTTACGAAGTAATTAGAATAAACTCAAAATAGGAATTTTAACACAAATTTCTGTCAGCATGAGTTTGAGTCTAATGTTTACTCGACGTCCACCTTTTTTAAATCCAAACTAATTGGTTTAGATGCAGCTACAAATAAGATATAAAATTGGCATTTAAAGTTTAAAAAAAATTAAAACTTGGTTTTTATGATTTTTGCCCTTTTTTTCCTTTGTTGGATTGTGCAATGGCAACGCCTCAGAAACAAAGGATACGTGGTTCAAACCCTACGTATGGGCAAGTTTTGCGACATCGGTTTAGAAGGAGGTGTGATCTTCCGATTAAATGCTCATCCACGGTGCTCTAAGATAAGATCATGAGGACTTCTTGGGCACCTTAAAAATATGCCCTAGAGAACATTTTATTTCGGAGACCGGCAAATAATTTGTGTACATACAGTGTCTCGCTAGGTTCGAAAAAAAGAAAAAAAAGAAATTTTACTATTAATTTGTGTTTCGTTATTCGTTATTAATGATTGGGATCAAAACTCGAAGTGACTGGCTGCCCCATTTAGCTATTGTTTTATCTTAATTGTTATTCCAGTAGAATTCAAAATTTTAATTGCTCTTAGATTTAAAAGTTTATTTAGATAATATTATAGAAGTTTAAAACAAAATCAATTTATTTGAACTTTTATTTATTTAGATACAGAATAAAACTAAAAAATATTTTTTTAGTTTAAATCAATATTAAATAATTTTAATTTTCTTTAAGGAATGCCAGAATAATCAAAATCTTCTGCTAATATATGCAGATTCATAAAATAAATTCTATCCAATTATTTTAAGTTTATCAATTGGTATAAATTTATCAATTTCTCAAATATAATTTAAACTGATGAAATATTTTGAGTTTACGCTATACCCATGAGTTGCTTCTCTTGAATACTAAATAATGAATTAAAGTCAATTTTATTTCTTAAAAAATATATACTAATAAATAAAATATACTTATGAAGATTCTTAGCCCTTTTAGAAGCATTTTACTCTTTAGTAAATAAGTTGTAATGGTAAGTGCTTTTAAAAAGATTTAAAAAAATTAATGTTGTCTACTATTGTTTTGTTTTTTTTAACAAAAAGTATTAAGCTATGATTTTTTTGTGCAAATGATTTCCAGCAAAAAATTCTCCTCATTTTTAAATAATAAATTAAGTTAAGGTTTAAAGTATAAAATTAAAACTAAAATATTATTATTATTAAATTATTCCATAATTTTATTATTTATTTGCTGGTAATCATAAAAACAGTTTTATTTATGCTATATTTATGCTAAAAATATAAATATTTTAGTCTAGTAATTAAAATGATTTAAAATGGCTTTGGCTGACAATGCTGTGGAAACTTCAAAAGAATTAGGAGTTGAAGATGTTTTAGTGGGAACTGAACCTGGTGCAAGGTATCAATTTTATCCCTTTTTTTATTTTTTTTTATATTTTATTATTTTATCCATTTATTTAACCAAAAATTGAAAATTACAAATTTTTGTAATTTCACAAAGTTAGGTTAGGTGTCACTTATATAGTTAAAAACTAGTCGTTGGAGTGACATCTAAATAAAATAAACAAACAAACAAAAAAATTCAACAGTAATATTAATAAATGAAAGCAAGTGTAAATTAAATTATTTATAAAAAAATAATTAAGCTATAATAAATTAAATAAAAAGTCAAAAAAATATGAAAACACTCAATTAATAACAACAATAAAAATCATTAGCAACAACAGCACAAATAATAACAAACTTTACGCAAACGAAAAGGCAAGCACAAAAACAATAAAACGAAAAACAAAAATTACATAACGAAAAAGCAAATACAAAAACTTCTACAAAATAGAATAAATTATATTTGTTACTCTTGGCAGATATAGAAAAGCGTAGAAAATTTGTAGTGAATTATTTTTGTTTTAAGTACTTCTTTTTGTTATTTTTTCAAACATTTCTCGAACTTCTTTTCTTTTAATAAAGTGACCTTTGTCCTAGTTTTAACATAACATAACATATCTAGTAGAAATCTTAGGTTTTTTTTACTGTTTTTGTATTGCATTCATTTACAAAAACTTGAACTGATAGTCGCTCTTAAAAAATCAGCAGACCATCAGCTCACTCTTTAATAGATTTATTTTAAACTTTAGTAATTTTTTTTTTGTTGCGCTTATAGTATTTATATCTATCTATTTATTGGAATTTAATTAATTAAAATGCATAAACTTTTAAAAACATCTTAAATAATTATAAATTTTTTTTCTGGTAAACATAAATTAACGCCTTCTAAAAAAGTTTTTCTTGCAGTTCAATAAGTGATTTTTTTAAAATTGGATAAATATCTATAATAACAATTTGTAGTTGAAAATTTGTAGTGTACAACCTTTAAAAAAACAACATATTTTGAGCCTTCTCAGGAGAAGGCTCAAAATTTTTTTCTTTATTCTAATTGCTGCTTCAATACTTTTTTTGCAGGTTCTTTAATAGAACGGGGAGTAGCTAGTTTTGTATAGTTATTTAAAAGTATATTAAATAAGATTATACTACAAATGTTTATTTTTGGAAGAGAATGATAAAAATAAATTTGATTAATCGAAATAAAATATTCAGATAATGATTTCAACAAACTAGTGAAATCTAGTTTCATAAATTAAATGTAACAAACCAAATAGGCTTTCTCTAAAGGATCACTTGAAAAATCACCAAGCATAATGAATTGATGATCATGACTAGTTTCAAGTAAAAAGTTAGTTAAGTCTATTAAATCTCTTAATGTGTGAGATATTGCATCTGCTGTTGTCAAAGTTAAAGTTTTTATTCTATTTTTACCATTTTTTGCACCAATATTTTTGCACATTTCTGCTATTTTTGGTAAATGTTGTAGACAATTGTCTTTACCACTTTGAATGACAGCTTACAAAGGATCTTGCAATCTTACATCGTCAGACATTCTTTGTACATTTATAATTTTCCATTCATAAAAAAAAATTTGCAGAAAAGCAACAGTACCTATAACTTGCTCCTGATTTATAACTGGGTTTGTTTTCAAGGCTTTCAGGTTTTCTTCACAAAAAACACCTATTACTAGTTTCACATTTTGCCTTCCTACAGGCTTTGCAAATAAGTCATTTAAACAAGATAATGTAATAAGCAAGTTTAATTCTATCAATCTCAGTTTCTCAAGATCAAAATTAGCAGTTTCTCAAGATAAAAATTAGCAACTAACTCCTTAGTTTCACCAAAGTGAAATTTAATCTCTTTAGTTTTTTCGGTGAGCCAATTGTTACATATATTCTTCCATAAATGGACATAATCATATAAAAAAAATATATTTGTCTTAGTTTTCCAAGGTTTATTGGGAATGGTACCAAAAAGAGTAAAAAAATGTCTATTTACTTGATTGTTATCTCAAATTACAGAAATAACTTTTCTACTGGATTGTTCAATAGATTCACATTAGCAATAACACTATTAGAAATGGGAATCCAAATTAGAAACTGGTACCATACTAACAGTAAATGTAGGTCCTGCAAATAAGCATTTAACCATTACAGCAAAGAGTGTTCTAGCAAGCTTCTCTGGGTTATCCTGAGCATGACCATAGACTTTTCCACCATGAAATGTGACAGTTGCTTTAATGTATACTTCATCAACAATTATAATGCATGAGCGCTGTTTGTCTTCCCAACTGTGAAATATTTTGGAAATTAAAGATACAGTATCAAGTTTATTTGCTTTTGAGGTCAATTTTGTTAAAGATTGTACACTAGGTTGTTGAAAGTTATTTCTTAAACGCTTGTATAATGCTCGAGATACAGCCATATACTTAAAGACTTGAACAATAATTTTGGTGAGTACAATGGCTCTCCAACCATGGTAATTCTCATTACAAATAATTCTTCTTGTAAAACTTCTTTTTTTTAGTCATTTTAATATTGTTTAAAAAATGAACTGCTTCAGATAAAATAGAAAAATTGTCTATTACTCTTATTTGGTTTTGTGAAAGTGTTGAAATAAAACACTGTGAACCCATATGAAATGCTTAGATTTCTGCTTCAAATTAAAAATGGTTGAATCATGTTTAATTTGAAGAAGAAATCTAAAAGAGTATTTTGAAATTTATCACATTGTTACAACATAAAGTAGAATGAAATAAAAAGTCTTTAATTCATGAAAATATAATAACAGTAATATTGTAATAACAATGATTGTTATTTTTATTATTATTATTATTGTTATTATTTTGATATATATTTTCATGAAATTAAGACTTTCTTTGTGATTCAACTTAATGACATGAAAAGCAATGTTTTTCATGTTATAAAGTAGAATATATTTAGGGCTATAAATCCTGGCTCGTGTTCGTAAACGGCTCGGTGATCGGCTCGACAAGAGCTCGTTCATGTTCGGCTCGAATGGTAAACGAGCCAGGCTTGAACAAAAAACTAGCCGAGTTTGAACATCATAGGCTCGTTCATATAGGCTCGATTAATGCTCGAATATATATATATATATATATATATATATATATATATATATATATATATATATATATATATATATATATATATATATATATATATTTATTTATTTATTTATCCAATGCAATGAGAGCAAGACTTATATTTGTGAAAATGTTATTTGAACTGTTAGAGTGCAGTGTTTAATAAGAATTATTATGTTTGTGGGAGTTTACATTATGTTTGAACTTTGAACATTAAGTTTGAACATTGAACTATTAGTTTTAACTTTTATTTTGAACTATTAGATTTTTGGGATCTTATTTCATTATGTTGTTTATTTGCATGTTTAATAGACTGTAGGATTGTTTATGTTGTTTGCTGATTTGGACTTGCGTTGTTTACAGACGAGCTTTTAACGAACAATTTTTTTTTACTAAACGAGCTTTAAACTAACAGGTTACAATAATTATTTTGAGTTTTAAACCAATCGAGCTCGAGCAACATGTAAAACGAGCCGAGCTCAAACAATACTAATCCTTAACGAGCCGAGCTCGAACAAAGAATCTCATGTTCGAAACGAGCTCAAGCCGAGCCTGAACACTCTTAATATATAATCAAGCCAAGCCGAGCCCTGGCAAGCTTGGCTCGTTTGGCTCGATTTACAGGCCTAAATATATTATCATATAGCATCCAATATATTATTATAAAACTAAAAGGTTAAATAGTTAGAATGTTCCTCACCGTGGCACTCCAGTTTTTCAAAGGGTAAGTGAAGTTATTAGTTTTCATAATTACACGGAATGTTAAAATATAATTAAAAGTGCTCAACAAATGTTAATTAGGAGCCTATTATATATTTAACAATTTTAAAATGTATTCTACAAAATTTCCCGCCCTCTAATAAATTGCATAAAATTTTTAATCAAAATACAGTTAAAGTTAACTACAGTTGCACAGAAAATATAGAAAGAATTATAAAAGGTCGCAATAATGGTTTGTTAAACAAGCAAGAAATCCTAAATGAAAAAACAACAGGAAATTGAAAATGTAAACAAAAAAAAAAACGATTGTCCAATGAGTGGAAATTGTTTATCAAAAAATGTGATTTATAAATGTGTTATTTTCTCTAAGAATGTACCTGATAAACAATATATTGTCTTAACAAAGGGGTGAGAGGAAAAAACATTTTGCCGATCATAAGCAATCCTTTAAAAATAAAGTATTCAAAAGACACCATGCTGTCAAAATACATATGGGAAATAAAATATAAAATATTGATGATTTTATACTAAATTGGTTCATCCCTAAAATGAAACCTGCATATAACAGTATTTCCGAAAAATTCATTCTATGGCTTCAAGAAAAATTTGAAAAAAGTTACACATGTGAACCAAGAATGTTTATTAAACAAAAAATTATAATTGATTTCTAAATACAGACACAAAAATAAATTCAACTTAAAAACCTTAAAAAATAAGTGAGCTCAAATAATAATTACATTAAATCCCCCTTAAAAAAATATTTTTTATTAAAAAGCAGAAGTAATCAATTCTAAAGAATTCTTTTTATAATAGTGTCAGCATATTCTACAAATGTGTGAAAATTTACAGTAGTTAAGGTATTTATGAGTTCCTGTAATTTAATTTTTGGTATGAATTGAAGTTTTATTAATTTGATCATTTATTTCTGATGATTCTTTATTGATATAACACAGTGTTATATGAAAAGTTTTTGTCAAGTGGTTTTTGAATAATTTATTATTGTTCTGTTCTTTTAAGAACATTGAGCACTCTATTTTGTATATATATATATATATATATATATATATATATATATATATATATATATATATATATATATATATATATATATATATATATATATATATATATATATATGTATATATATATATATATGTATATATATATATATATATATATTTATATATATGTATATATATTTATATATATATGTATATATATATATATATATATATATATATATATTTATATATATGTATATATATTTATATATATATGTATATATATATATATATATATATATATATATATATATATATATATATATATATATATATATATATATATATATATATATATAAAATATTATTAGATAAATTAGCTGTTGAGTGTTTCTCAGAAATCTATTTTAGGACTACTGTTTTAATTTTCTTAAATGATTTAGCAGACAAAGTATGCAATAAATACAGTCATATACCTTTTCAGAGATATGCACTCTAAAGTATGCAAATGATACAGTCATATATCTTTCAGATAAAGAAGAAGACTAAGAGAGAATTTCTCAACATTTTGGTATTAATAAGATATCAATTAGTTATCAATTATCAAATGCTCTTTGGTACAGCAACAAAACTGAAAAATCAAGAACTGAATTTACAATATAAAGGATTACTGATAAACTTTGTCTGTTTTTAAAAATATTTATTGACAATACTCTCACATTGGATCAAAATTTTGACTCTTCATACCAGAAAATGTTGTGGACAAAGATTGTTAGTCAAATGTAAGTGCACAAGCCGCTAGAAATGCGTACTTTAGTATGATAGTACTGTTGCTCACCCACCCTGGATCAATTTAGTTAAACTATACCAAATCACCTAAAGAATGTTTTAATTGAAAAAAGAGCAAGCATAATTTTTTTCAACAACCTTTCTCTTTTAAAAAATAGAACACCTGATCAGGTAGGAAGCTTATCAGAAAATGTTTAGACATTGATGTTTGCTATAATTTAGATAATTACTTCAAATTACTATAACATAATGATTACACTGGAAATAACCAAGTATCTTTAGGCATACCTTGTAACCAAATATGTTTAGGAATACTTTGTGTGAAACTAGCTTTTGCAAAGCAGTCATTATGCTTCATTGTACAATAAACTACCAATATTGATTCGACAATCAAAAGATTTCAAACTATATAAATAACTTTTAACTGATTGTTTTTTTAAATGTAATAATAGTATATAATACAAGCCTTCTCAGGAGACGTGTGTGGTTGCACGCCTTATATGACCACTCATAGTTTTTTTTTGACAACTTGGTCACATTTTTTTTGCGTATATTAATAACTTGTATGTTTTAAAAAATGCGCTGAAAAAAACAATCTAGTTTAAAAAGAAAATTAAAAATAAACAAACCATAAACTGAAAAGAGAAACAAACTTAATGAATGATAAAATAAATAAAGGACAAATCAGAGAAAATAAAAAATATATATTTAAAGCATAATATATAATAAATTAATATATTTTTTAATTTAGGAGCATCTCAGTTAATAGTTCCAACTGAGTTAATTTAATTTAAAAGCCTTTTAATAGTTTAAAGTTAATAGTTTATCCTATATCCATTAATGTAGCGCTTAGGGTGATTAGTTGTGTCATTTATAAGGTGCGACTGCTATATTGGTGAGAGTTCAAATCCTACCTAAAGATAATTTTTTTTTTTTGATGTTTCATTTGCTTTTTAGACATAAGAAAATATCAAAATTTCAAATTTTTAAATAATTAAGTTTTAAAGTAATTAAGTTTGGGTCAAATAACTTTAAAACTTTGATATTTTTGTTCATTTTTTTTAGTGAAACACTTTGGGGCTGTCCATAAATGATGTCAATGATTTATATCGATTCAACCCTCTTTAGCTCCTTCTGAGACATCTACTGCTTGAGACCATCTTATGTCTGGCTGACCAGGGCAGATGGCAGAAGAAATTGTGCTCTAATTAGAGTCAAGTAAGAACTTCTTA
>NC_088931.1:43845000-43922500 GCF_038396675.1 Hydra vulgaris
GGAAAAGAAATTAAATTAGATGTAAAAAATTGCTTCAACACAATACCAATAATGCTTGAGCGATTGATAAAGCCAGAGGTGATAACTTAAGAAACTTTGTTAGAATTAAAGGGCAGATTTAGTTAGTGGCAAAAATTTCTGGAAAATAATAAACATCCTCTCCCATATATGAAGCACCTACAAGTGCTCATAAATAAAAAATTTTCCAAATTCTAAAACAGTAAAACAGCTGTTTTTTAAAAACCACTGTTTTTCAGAAACCCTAGTCACATGATAAAAAACACATCTTTGTAAAATTATTCTTTTTACCATGAATTTATTTGCATAGATTGCATAATTTGCATAATTTATTTTACTCTGAAAATAAAGCTGGCATCTTCATTGTTGGTAAAAATTTTTTTTTTAGAAAGAAAATTTAAAGAAAGTAACAAAGGAAGTTTTGCAATTTTAATGCAACATAAGTTAAAAGTACACTATAAAGTTATGCTTTTTCAAAAGTTCATAAAGTTTGTCATAAAACTGAAATAATTTATTGATATATATGTGTTGATTTTAAATCTCATGTTTTTAGATTTAATGTTTTGAATAAAGATGCTTACTTAAACCACATTTTAATTTTAAATTGTAAAAAATTACAACTTAGCTAATTTATCTAAATGTGTTGGCACTTTTTTAAAAATGTGTTAATATTTAAAAATCAATTAATATTTAAAATTTGCTCTTACTCTTTTGAGAAAATTTTTCAATTCAATTATCTTTAATAATCAATTCAATAATCTTCAACAATCAATTCAATAATCTCAACAATCAATTCAATAATCTTCAATAATCAAGAATTGATTATTACAGATTATTGAAATTGATTATTGAAAAAAAATCAAAAATGATCTTCAGAAGTTTTTATGAAAAACTTCTGAAGATCATTTTTGTTCTGAAAATAAAAAACGATCTTCAGAAGTTTTTATAAAAAGTCTCTAAAAGAGCAAACAGTTTTTATATAAACTTAAAATGAATGGAATTTTAATTGCAATTCTTTTCTTTCGTAACTTAAAAAATAGGATACTCCATCACCAATACTACTGATATTGCTTTTAAATAATGACTTTTAATCAACAAATGACTGATAATTGTTAATAATCATTTTTATGAAAAAATAAAGTTCAAAAAAAAATTAAACTATAAAGCACAATGTAATCCCCATTGTGCTTTATAGTTTAGTTAATTTTTAGCACGCAATTTACTGTTGCTCATATTAGAAGCCATCGAATGCAATAGGTATAGAATGATGATTGAACTACAAGTGGCTTGATTGACTACCACCAATCACTTAATTGTGCTGCTTTTTTAAAAGTTATCTTGTTTGCTCAAATATCTTCTGGTACTATTCGTTTTAAGCTTATTTGAAAAACATTTGTTCTTGGTCATGGTTAGAAATATGATGTTTTATATATTTGCACAATATATTTATACAGCATGTAAACTGACTGTATTATGAGTGGTTTTTATAATGCAGTCTTTTTTTAAAATCTGTTTGTATATATTAAATTGTTATTAATTTTCTGTAAATTATACTAAGATTATGGCCAGTATTGTAAGTTGATGTAAACTTTAAATTTGATTAAAGTTGATATTTTTAATTTATGAATATAAAAAAATAAATAAAATTCAATTATTATTTTTATAGAAATTCCAACCTGTTTGCAGCTGATTCTTTTGAAGATCTTAGTCAGGAGGAGTGCACAGAGTTTCTTCCTACATGTAAATTTAGTTTGTTAAATTTGAAACAAAACATTTTGTTTCAATGAAAAATTTTACAAGATATTACTTTAGATATAATATATATACATATATATATATATATATATATATATATATATATATATATATATATATATATATATATATATATATATATATATATATATATATATATATATATATATATTTGAATATAATCCTTCACGCTCTAAAGGTAACAGTTTTAAAACTCATTTTAAACTTGTTTACTTTCAGTATCAAAATGCGTAACGCGAGGGCTTAATATATATATATATATATATATATATATATATATATATATATATATATATATATAAATGATATATATATATATATATATAAATGATATATAATTTCCGGGATAAACAGATTCCAAAAAATGTATTTGTTGAGAATAGCTGGTATACCTTTAGCAACAGTATCTGCTTTTCTGTCTGGTAGATCTAGTGCTTGTAACTTAACTTCTCTTTGTTTATTCTTCAATATTAGCACTTGAAGTTCTTGGTGACTAATATGTTTACCACTAAAGTGCAGTAACCAGACTAATATGTTTACCTTCCAAGTTGTATACCCACCTGTCCTTTGTTTTCAATCTGAAGATGATACAATATTTTATCCTTACTACAGAACCATTCATCATCTTCTTTTGTGATGTCAAAAAGTTCATTCAATGGATTGTATTTTCTTTGTTTTATGCATTTATCGTACATTTTCAGCACTTGATCCAGATTTGCCTGTATAACTTGAATTGATAAATGTGGAAAATTTAATTTCTTTTGCCATAAACTTGTTACTTCTTTCTTAATTTGCCTCTGATGGATTCTCCCAGGAACAGATAGTGACCAACAATTTGGACTTTTAGTGGTATCCTGCTTCTAGTGATTATTTTTTTAATGGAACAATTCTTTTTCTATGTGACTCATAAAATAGTACATAGTTCTTCATCCAGATCGTCTTGTTTCTTTCAATAGTGGAAACACTTTTCTTATAGAACATTATGGTCGACAATAGTACTTAAATATAGAACATATTTTTGAAAGCTAATAATAAGAAATATAAGTGCTATGATGAATATTATACATTTATATAAATACGCATATTTTGATAAATCTTTTTAAACTTTTGCTATAATTACTTTTATAAACCCAATAAAAAGAAAATTTAATAGTAAAAAACTTAAGTGTGAAAGCAAATGTTACGTAACGTAACTAAAATTTTATAGTGTAATAAAAAGTACTGGTTTCTGTAAGCAAAAAAAAATGTTAAAGTTTTTATAAAGTAAATTTAAAAGGTTTTTTTAAAGCTTAAATATTTGTTTGAAATTTATAAAAATCATTGGATAAAAAATAAAACAAATACTGAAATATAAATTCAAATTAATAATTAATTGCAAAGTTTTAATATAAATGGTAAAAACCGAGCTGCCTAATTCAAAAAAATTTAATGCTAAAAATATGGGTTAGACAAAATACTAATTTTTTATTGGACAAAAGACTGATAGATGTCATTTTTTACTGGACAAGTGCTGGACAATTTCCGATGTCCGGCAGCTATTTCGAGCCCTGTATATATATATATATATATATATATATATATATATATATATATATATATATATATATATATATATATATATATATATATATATATATATATATATATATATATACATACACACATATATTAGGGATGAAAGTTTTTTTTTTGAATTTAATGTTGCACAGTTTTTGATATTGTTCTTTTGACAGAAACGAACTTTTGTGCCATTCTTAGTCGAAATCAAAATATTTTCAACTGATCACATATTTTGTTCGGTTAAAAGTATTTTGATTATGTCCTTTAATAACAATAACCTTCTTAAACTTTGACCTCTTGATAACCATTTCACTTTTGCATGTAATGATAAATTTGTATACTAAGAATTCCTATCCTTATGAAGATTTAAAAACAAATGGCTTTAAGGATTCGGCTCTTTATAAAATTTATAATTTTAACAGCATCCAGAAGTACATTATTTAATTCTGGTGTTATTTTTTGTGCTTCAAGGACCTCTTGATGAATAAAATAGTGATTAAAAGTTATTTGACCATAATAAGCAGCTAGTAAAAATGATTTAAAACCAATATTTTGGCTCGTCATTGATTTTGCACTATCTGTGCATATTCCAATGCAATTTTTCCAAGTTTTTCTAAGTGATCTGTTTTTAAAAACTGGTCAATTTTACAATATATACCTTTCCCTTTGGTATGGTCTTCCAAAAAACAACAAAATAATAATTCTTCCTCAATCTTTAAAAATGTACCTGAACTTATACTAACAACTGAGCTAATTTGTTTCAATGTTTTCATTGCTCAATTATAACTATATTCTTTAAAACTGAGTTTTAAAGAATATAGTTATAATTGAGCAATTATTTGTTTCGACCAACTAGTTCGAAAATGTGCTAAATAACTGAGCAATCAGTTGTTTCGACCGACTAGTTTGAAAATTTGAGTCTTTCTTTAATTCTTGTATTAAGTTGCACCAATTGATCCTTGTTAATATCAGAAATTCTATTTGTGACAGTGTCAAATGACATTCCTTTATCAAATGGCATGTGTCGTTTGATAAAGGAATTTTCCAAATATCATCATTTTTTGGTAATAAAGCATGAAACTTCATATGAGGCTAGTAAATGTTCATTAACAGTCATATATTTTTCAAAAAATTTTCTTTCTTAATTTAAAGATTTTAATAGTCTTTCAAAATATTCTTATAAATCATACAAAGAGGTTGTTCATAACCATTACAATTTTGAAATGTAGAAGCCCAATTGAAGAAAAGACTCATATTTTCTTTTTCAAACATTAGATGTTTGTCAATACTAAATCCTGCTTGCAGGGATTGTGTAGCATTTTCATCTGCGTCATTTTCTTTCTTAGTTAAGTTACGCCATTTATCCATGGTCAAAATTATTTTAATCTTAAATATAGATAAAAATATAAAATAACATTTTGCATACAATAATTAATTACTGATTAAAAGAAAAAACTCAAGGAGTTAAATTAAACTAGCTGGAGAGAGAACAAACCCAAAAATAGTTTAAAATCATGGTACAGTCTTAATAGTATAATTATTCAAGCGGTAAGTCAAAGTGGTGCCTTTGTGCTGAAAAGAGAAAATTTGAAATGTAGTTTGTAACCTCTTAAAGCTGTAATCAAAGTTTAGTCACTTGAAGTAATGACAACAAAAATCTATGATCTATGTAAAGTAATTGTTTTTTTTTAGTACCTTAATACTAGGTATAAAAATCAATCTCTACTATTTATTTAAACTTTATCTTTTGCTTTACCGTTTAGCTATAAGTTTGGTACATTCTTAAAGAACATTTCTTTGGCAAGGAACTTAATATATATCTTCAGGATTCTATTTTGTGCTGTAGTATTTTGCTGGATTTAAAAACAAAGTGCTATATTCAAATGATATAAAACATCTTTTTAAAAATTGCGCAAAAATACTACTGATTCTTATTAAGACATTAATTTAATTCTAATCTAGAAATTTATTAATAGTAGTTTCAAAAAAGTAAAAAAAAAATAAAAAATAACAATAAACTATTTTTTTTTTCAAAGCCTTTATCTTTTATTAGCAATGCATTGATTCATTGTGAAATTTTAAAACAATATAATTGGATAGTTTTTTTTAAAAGTAGAATGTGATTTGATAACTTATTATGATAATTACACAGTATTTGATTGAAAATTATGCTCCTACTAAGACTTTTCCTATAAGAAATGGTATATTTTTACTTTGCTTTTACTTCAGCTATATTTTAACTCGAGACAATTGACTACTCTCGAAAAGCCACGTTACTATATTAATTTGCACAATGAAAATTCAAGCCATCAATTCCAAGAAATGACATCTCGCAGGCAGAGTTACACTTTACTAAACTACTACAAAACAATTACTATGACAATGATTATTTTTTTGTAAACATGTGTTATTATATTTTAAAGAAACTTAACTACTGGAAATCAATAAATTGATTGCTGATTTCTTACTGACTTTTTATTAGATATAACAAGAAATTCCAAATGGATATGAAAACATACACTATTATACAAATTCATGCATTTAAATATTTTACATTAAAAGCTTGCAACCCCAATGTTTTGTTAAACAACCCCATTTGGGGCCGCAACCCATAGTTTAAGAAGCTTTGTACTAAACTCGTGTTTTTAAAAAACAAGTTTTTTTGTTTTGAAATGCAAAAACTGATACAAGTTATCAAACTTGTATCAGTTTTTGCATTTCTAGTTCAGTTTTTATGATGGATTGATTAAACGTGCTCATAAAAGCAGTAGAAAATTTAGCAGTGTCATTGATAACTTTCACAGGTTTAGCAATTGCATTAGTTTCGGGAAATTCAGCAATTTCCTCCCAAATCTTTGAATCAATTCCTGACAAAATGGTCACAGCAAGCCCAAGTGATTGCAAAGCAGTAGTTGATGATGTCATAAGCTCATGAAATTGCTTCTTTTCCAAATTATTGAATTCTGCTGCTAGACACTTTATATCTCTGACTCTCCAATCAGCTCCACTTTAAACCTTGGACAGTTTTTTTTTGTGCCAAAAACCCTGCTAGAAAATAATGAAAGTGGATTCATTTCTGACCTAAAGTATGATTTTGAAACTTCTTTATTGCGGCATTTGAAATTACCTTGTTGATCTCCAAGTATTGTTTAATTCTTGTAAAGAATATCAGAATATCTTGTAAAGAATATCAGAATATCTTGTAAAGAATATCAGAATATCTTGTAAAGAATATCATCTTGTAAAGAATATCAGGTCATTTGCTGAAGCATCATTTACCACTGGACAGTCCTATATAGTTAGTAACTGGAGGGTTGCTTTTGCTTGTGCCATTCCAATGACCATTCACATCAATAGTACTTCCATCAACATTGGATTTTTAGAGTTAGTGCTGTCTCTCATCATCTTACAGCTATTTTTGTTACCCAATAGACAGCGATAGGAGGTTTCTCACTTGACATAAATTTCTGCAGAATTTGATTTTTGGTTCGGGATCCCAAGCAATGAGCTATGCAGTTGTTTTAGGGTTAAGACAACTGCATAGTTTATTGCTTGGGATGCCGTGCTCTACCAATGAATGAGTAAAGTTCTCTTTAACTTAAACCATGCCCAAAGTAACCAAAAATAATAAAAATAAAAAACCATCACTTCCACCTTTAATATATATTTCAAAAATATTCTTGGTTATCTTACATTTTGCAAAGTTCACCAAACTTACTTGCTCTTTGTGAGACTATTTTGAAGTTGGCTATTTCTTCTTTGGATATCAGTATTGATGGCTATTGACTTGATCCTTTGACTTGCAAAGACTTCAATAGTCACATACAATGAAAAGGAATTAAGCAAGTTTCAAAAAAAAGCTTGATAACTTGTTTGATCTAAATCAGGCTGTGTCTGATCAGTTGATATGCATAGATTAAGATAAAGAGTTTTTTGAAGTTGCAACACTAATTGAATCGATGTATACAAAAACGTTTTAAGTCATGAAAACTATTTTTTCGGGGAAAGAGAAAAAAATTATTAAACCCAAAATTATTACTTAAATAAATTCAAAAAAAATCTGGGTGCTTTTTGACATCTTTAAATATTAGATTTGTTAAAATATATATCAAAATTTGTGATATATATATGTGTTATACATAGTTGTCTGACTTAGAACCTTTTTGTTTACATTTGTTAAGGATAATAACAAAAAGCTTGTCTTTTATATATTTATTCATTTTTTGTACCAAAAACTATTAAAAATCAAAGTTCAAACTATTACACATGTTAAATCACACAATGTATAAAAGGACCGATTACAAAGCCTTTGTCAGACACCTTACTGGACATCGTGTTCCTCTTCCCTGCCATTCGCCTTGTCGGTTGTTGGCCAGCTTATGAGTTCATCATAAAAACCACTGAACTCATCCCGAACATATTGCATTTGCTTCCTAATATCCTGCAGTTTCACTCTTTTTATCGGAACATTACCCAATGGGTAGCACACATTTTGCGGAAACTCGACGATGCGATCGACGATTTGAGACATCTTGTAAGTTTGGACCATCAGCCCATCAATGAGTGGCCTACAGACAATTTCACCTGGAGAAGTCCTGTAAGTGCATTAGAGAACTTATTCCAAAACTTATCTTCTCCTTAGCAGGAACTTTCTTTCCCCGCGTTTCTTCCGAAATGCAAGATTTTTTGTAGAATGTTGGCCACCACTTTTGAAAATCTATAATATCTTCTGTTGAAACTTCTTCAACAGTAAACTTACCAGTAATACTAGAAGTAATGATAAGTTCAGTTATCTGGTGAACAGTGTACACCCTGTCATACTTTTTCAGTTTTCTCTTTAGTACAGCGAAGTCCTGGTCACAAGGTAGGTACGAGTGACCTCTTATCGGGTAGTACTGCTCGATTCGATCAAATCGGCCAGTATCTGTGAGAGCCAAAAAGACTCTGTTTAGTGCATGGTTTTTATTTTGGCCTCCACAGTTATCTGATAAATATGATAAATACCATAAAGATAATACCATAAAGGCTTTTAAAGGCATCCACGCATCCCTTTTCTTTGGCATCCCCCACCAAAACCTCGGAAGTAAATGAAAAGTCATGAGCTACTCTTCCTTCGGCACCTTCCTTTCTGGGTCGGTGAGTTTTCACCTTCATGCTTGTAATCAACGATTGTAGAAACATATCTTGCTCGTTCTTTGTCTCTAACGATCTCATGCGTGCGAAGATCTCGTTGCTCTGGTTTTTTAGACGTTCTGTACATTTCTTCGAGCATCTGAAAGCAAAATATCTCATTAGATTATGCTGATATAAATGTTCGAGGTAGGCCTAAATGCGATAGCCAAACTCTAAAAAATGATGTTTGAGTAATTCGGCTATAACATTTGGCTACTGTTTAAGGTCAATTCACAATTCAGGCTAATTGGGTATTGAAATTGCAATACAAATCTCACCTGCAATCAGTTCCAACAGTTGTAGCAGGTACAGTTCTTCCTTTGTAGTCAATGTACTCTTTACCTTTCACTCTACTCTTTAACAACATTCCTTTTCCACATAGCCTCATTTTTAACCTTTCTTCCACTGCTAGTACTAGGTTCTTCATCCATTATAGGTCTTTTTCATTAAAACAACAAGATGAATTGTAATAATTACAATTCATAACGCAATTTAATTATTAAATTGCGTGGAAGAAACCCTGTACGGCGGATTTGACTGACGTAGTTTCCTTGTGGAAATATAAATATAGTCTAAACGGTTTTTTTATGAGCATATTTGAGGTGTTTTTAAAGTATAAATTGAATGAGGAATTTTTGTAGAGGCAGTTTTTTTAATGAATAAAAAAGATCTGAAATCGAAATATTGTGTTCACTGCGAGAAAACTACATGAATAATAAAATAAGCCCAAATAACCTCAAACTCGTAACTAAAACAAAACAAAAATTGGATTAAAAACATCTGAAAGCTATCAGCAGAACACAGCTGGTTTTCTCAGTGCTGCCAACAAAAACAAAGTCACTGATCTAGAACCTTTTAGTTTACAGACAATATTTCAGCTCTTTATTCAACGTGTACGGAGAGGTCTGACTTCTACGACTTAAACGTTCAAATATTAAAAAAAATGACTTAGAACTTTTTTGTATACATTGATTCAATTAAGAAGTGCATTAATCAGTTGACAAGAAAAATGCTGAAAAAATGTTTTCATAGACAAAAGGGCTGTTTAAAGAAAATAAAAAACCCAATATTAAATTAAACGTAACAGAGATAGAACAATGGAAATGAAGAATTGACAGCTAATTTAAATACATATTGTTTAGATAAAAATGATAGACTGACATGTAACACAAATTTGAGCATATGCCCTAATATGATTGCACTTTTGCTACAATAATAATGACTTCTGTGATGAATGAGGTCAGGTTGGCTGTTAAAACCACTTCAACACATTTTCTACCTTCAAAAAATAAAGTGCATTGTTTCTGTCAGAATATTTGTAAAGAAGTTGCTGAACAAATAAAATAATGTTATGAAATATCAAAATCAGTTGTACACTGGTACAGAAAATTGATACCTGGTGTTTCTGGTAGTTCAACTTTAATTGTCTACATGTATTGCTCATGTAACTGCAGATATATAAATATAAATATATATTTATATGTATGTATCCTTAAATTTGCAAAAGAGCCCCTAAATTTGCTTCCCCCCCTTCCTTATGGGGGGCATGGGGTAGCCTAGCCATGGCTCTGTATAAATGTATATAAAGTAAAAGAGATCAGTTTCAAAAGTAGCAGTTTAAATAAATTCTTTTTCTATCTTTATTGGTTCTAGGGTTATTCTGTTGTATTTTTGGAACTTGTTCATCTAAGTTAGTATTATATTACTTTTTGAGTGCTTTTTAATATATATTTTTTTACAGGTTCATCTACCTCAGAAATGGTTCATTTAGAAAATTTGAAAAAAAGAAATCAACCTAATATTGATGAAGAAAACCAAACTGATATAGACAAACATCAAACTGGACTAGAAGTTGAAACAGTAGATGGTGAGTATCCTTTAAAATTTATTTTGGTAAACTTTTTAAAGGTAATAAATTAAAATACAATACTTATTAAAATTTACAGAATATAATGCTTTTAAGTATTCTAAGTATTGTAACACTTCTACATAGTTAAAAGATTTTTTCATCCTCTGAAAACAAAAATGTTATTAATTATTAATAGTTTTTATTTTTTCTTTTCAAAATTCTGATACCAAATTTTAGAACTTCTGATTAATATAAACATATTTGCTTTTTATAAATTCCAAACAACAGATTTTTGTGTAGTAACTTTTAGGAAGACTTTTTCTTTAAAGAGATTTTTTTCATGTTAAAGCAATTACTTGAGAAAATCTTCTGGATCATAAGTTAGTAGTACAGTAGTTTATCTTAAGTGTAGTCTGGAGATTGAACCTAACCATTAATGTCCACACCTCCATTAATGACTTCTATAATATTTAAACATTTGCTTCTAATTGTTTTATTTGCTTTTTAAACTGTAACAATCATTGACATTTTTAGAATTTTTTTTTTGATTCATCAGCTTTTTTATCTTTTAAATTCCCCATGTTGTTTAAAAAACCAAAGTAACTAATAGTATACAGTCCAGTCATGTCACCTGCTTAGTAACATATAGTTCACTATAACCTGCTTTATATATAACAGTTGAGGCTTTTTAGCTGTGATGAAGTCAACTTACCTACACAAGGAAAAACTCATATACAAAACCCAAATTTATTTGAGGGTAAGGGTAGATAGAGCTCATAAATCTTGGATGGGAATTTTCCTAGTGAGAATGTCAAAAAAAAAATATTTAGTTCTGATTTGCAAAATAAATTCTGGAACTCTGGCGAAAAATTCCTTGGAACTCTTAGTTGAGCTTTTAGTTGAGTAAAGATGGTGTCTCAAGTAAAATACTCATCTTGAACAGATGTTAACTGCATCCAGCTGAAGTTCCACTGCCTTGGGGCTCTTGCTTAAGTAAAGGCTAGAGATGGTGTCTCAAGTAAAATACTAATCTTGAGCAGATGTTAATTGCACCCAGCTATTGTTTTATAAAAGACCTCCTAGACAAAGACTTTAGAGGTAGGCAGAATAATTCTGTTGACTAGCCTTGAACCCCTTTGATTGTTGTTATGCAACTCTTCCTCTTATCTCATAATGAATGTACAGCTCTAAAACTCAGTTTGTTGATTTTAAGACCAGCTGGTAGTAAGGTTTCTTGAAATCTGTGGTAGCTCTAACTGTTGAATTTTACCTCTTGCAAAGTTCACCAGACTTGCATTATTCACCTATTTGTAGAGAAATCAGGTTTGAATTCTTTGACAATTCTTTTATATGCTTTTGCTTAGCACCTCTTCACTCTATCAACTTTTTCTTAGTAATTTATTGTTCTCCTTCTTATCAAGACTGCACTCTTTTAGATGTAATTTCTGATCAAATTGACCATGCTTTTTCCTTTTATCCCACTGTCAATATTGTTATTATTAGTGGCTTTAATGCTCATCACGCTGAATGGCTAGGCTCTGACGCCACTGACCCTGCAGGCACTAAACCCCATAACTTTTGCATTTCTTAATTTCTTACTCAGACAGTTAACTTTGTGAATTATTTTTCTGACAACTCTAATCATTTACCTTTACTCCTTGATTTGTGTCTTGTCTCTGAAACTAGCTTGTGTTCAGTTTCTCCTTGTTCTTCATTAGGTTGTTCTGACCATACAATGACCTCAATTAATTTTTGTATACTTACAAATATTATGAATATTAATGTATAGAATAATCAAACTCTAAAATAACACACCAAGGACACATGACATAAGATGTGACACGTTTTTTCATATATATATATATATATATATATATATATATATATATATATATATATATATATATATATATATATATATATAAATATATATATATATATATATATATATATATATATATTTATTTATTTAGATTAGTTACATTTTTTCCATAATACTGATTTCAATAGTTTTCAATTAATAGGCAAAATTGGGCATTTCCAAAAAATCACGCACGGAAACTCATAAGTACCATAAATGTAGTCACGCACAGAATAGAAAAATGCAAGTTTCAGTTACTGATAAATAAACTTTAATTTTTCGGAAAGTATAAGTTTCAGCAGTATACTTATTTTTTAAAATAATATTTTAAACGTTAGTAAAGGTTTCCAGAAATTTCCAGGATTGCTCTATGTATCATAGAGTCACAGCAACTGTTATAATACAGTTCACGAATAATCACGCACGGAAGTTATGCACAAAAGTTGCAAATTTGTCAACTTCATGTAGTTATTTTTATGAAAATAAATTGCTTATGAGTATTTCAAGTGAAATATTGTATTTCTACAACTCATAATTAATATATTTTCAATGAGAAACAGGCAGTTATTAAATATTTCTAGTTAGTGTAGAGAGTTTTGAAAATTATTGTATATTTTTCAAACTATTGCAATATTATCATGCAAAAAATAATAAAATAATAAAAATACATATAATAAACTTATTCAGGTAGCCTAAAGTATGATAAAAATATTTTTGTGATAATTGTTCTTTAAGAAAATCTTAATAGTATGTATATTGCTTTAAGTCCCAGCTTCTAATTGCTAAAACAAAGAAAAATAAAAAATCACACACAGAATTTGAAATGCCCAATTATCAAGGACATATTTTATAATTACCTAAAAATGAATATTCTGTGCATATTGGAGCACATCAAGAAGATATGACAGCTTAAATAGAACGTGTAATATTGGTTTTACACCAAATTATTAATAAAAATAAATTTTCTTTTATATTTCTATATTTAAAATTTTTTTACTAAACTGAGCTATTTAATAGTACTTAACTATAAAGGGTTTGAGTTTTTAAAAAACAACAATGAAACAGGTGTCACATCTCTAATCAAAAAAAAAAATTTTTTGATATAAAAAACATAATCATATTATCAATACTACAATAAGTTTGATATAAAAAACATAATCATATTATCAATACTACAGTAAGTTTGATATAAAAAACATAATCATATTATCAATACTACAATAAGTTTGATATAAAAAACATAATCATATTATCAATACTACAATAAGTTTGATATAAAAAACATAATCATATTATCAATACTACAATAAGTTTGATGTAAAAAACATAATCATATTATCAATACTACAATAAGTTTGATATAAAAAACATAATTGTATTGAGAAAATTGCAAAAGAAGGTCTAAACTTGCTGAAAGAGCAAGTTCCTTCTTTATTCAGAACTTTGCTTTATAGAAGTAGTATCGGGTGGACACGGAAAAGTCTGGTTAACTTTAAATTGAGATTTCTCTAAAACCACAAATGCTTTTTATTTCTTTTATTTTTTTTTAGTTAAGCGTTTAACTTTTTGCATCCAAGTTCCTCGTGTGGCAAGCAATTTGTAGCCGTGGTATGCAGTCCTCTTGTTTTGTCACTAAGAAGACCTTGACTACCAATCTCTACATCAAAGAATGCCTCCAAAAAAGACTTTTGCCATTTATGAAAAAAGACAAATACTGATGTCTCTTGGCCAGATCTTGCTGCTTCTGACTATTCTAAAAAAGTTCCACAGTGATGCAAAGATAATAATGTGAAAATTGTTCCTAAATATGCAAATCCTCCAAAACGTCCTAAAGAGCGCAAGATTGAAGATTTTTGGGCAATAGTTAAATGAGTTTTTTTTAAATAAAAAGGAATTCCAAAAAAAGTGGATTAATGCCACCAATAAGCAAAAAAAGAAAAATCTGCAAAGTGATGGCATCAACCCACTATAAAATCCGATCTCTCGCCAAACAGCCCATCAAGCCCCTCAAAATTAAGTCAAAACCCTTATTGATGTAAACTCATTTAATAGAAAAAAAATTAAAATAAAAAGCATTTAAGGTTTTCAAGAAATCTCAATTTAAAGTTGACTGGATTTTTCCGTGTCCACCCGATAAGGGGTCTGAAGAAGAGTATTGTAATGCTCATCTTTTTGTAAATTAAAACCAACTCTTTTCCAAACTCATTAAGACAACAGCATTGAACATTATCATTTCTTAGAGGTAACTTTTTAAAAAATCTTACAAACATTTGAATTTTTCGGATAGTGGCTTTAATTCCATCAAGCTCACATAGCTCAACAGCTTCTTTATTAAATAGTAGTTCTTACCAATTGACAGAAGTTTCATAATTGGTTTCATTATCATTGTCATTGACTTCTTTAGTATTCTCATCTAAGTTGTTACAGTAAGAATCTTTAACTTCTACTAAATCATTTGCTTTTTTATAAAGTACATCAACTAGTGCCAAGTGAAATCCATGAGAAAGAAAGTTTTTTTCATTACACTGGCTCTATCTGTAACTATTCCAAAAATATGGCTATTTAGATTTAACTCATAATCTTTAAGCTTTGTTTCAATCTATTTAAGACCATGTTCAGCCTTCATTGAGCCCACAGTCCTCATCATTCCAAGGCATTGGACTGATTTATCTGACATGTATAAGTTTAGGCACATATATCTTTGATTTTTATTGGAAGTCCATTCATCTAGAGTCAATAAAAATCTATCACCATTCTCAATCATTTTTGACAAATATGAACCATCTTTTTTTTTAAGTTTTGCTTTGTATTCCAAAAAATTGAAGTTATAGCTTGCCATGAACTTCGAATTTTTAGACCTTGAGCAGTTCAACCTTTTTAAATATCAATACTTTTTAACAATTTATAAATAGGAATAAGATCAACAGCAACCATTAGATTCAAAACAAGTTCAGAAAGATTTTTCTAGGGAAACTGGCAATAATTGACAGTTGTCTTGGAACTTGAATATAAAGTTGATCCTGTCAATGAAGTATGGGGAGAAATGCCCATCACCTTTTTAATTTTATTTTTTCTACTTTTTCTAAATGATAAAGTAATGCTGTTTCTGCTTGTTTTACTTTAAAAGTTGATGGACAATGTTTACACTTAACAATATTTTTGTCTTTTGTTGAATTTGAAACATGTTTTCAAATTTCAGATTTTTTTTTTTGAAGGTTCCATCCATTCAATTACCATTTTTTATTTTTAAATATTACTAAAAATATATGTAAAACAAAACTAGTTGAACAAAAATAATATATATATATATATATATATATATATATATATATATATATATATACACATATGTATATGTATATATATATATATATATATATATATATATATATATACACATATGTATATGTATATATATATATATATATATATATATATATATATATATATATATATATATATATATATATATTATATATATATATATATATATGTATATTTATGAGTAAAAGTTCCAGGTAAAAAAAAAATTGCTATTCAAACTAAGATGAGTAAAATATATTTATTAGTTAAATTTTGACAAATATTTTAAATTTTTCTCTAACACAGAAGGCCTTTCATATATAATCTTCAGCTGTGTATGATGTATGTATCATCATACACAGCTGAAGATCATATATGAAAGGCCTTCGATGTTAGAGAAAAATTTAAAATATTTGTCAAAATTTAACTAATAAATATATTTTACTTATCTTAGTTTGAAGAGTTTTTCTTTTGTTACCTGGAACTTTTACTCATACTTGCTAAAAATTTTTTGGCTCAACATATATGTATGTATATATATATATATATATATATATATATATATATATATATATATATATATATATATATATATATATATATATATATATATATATATATATGTATGTATGTATATGTATATATACAAATATATGACAAATGTAGTGTAGACAAATGAAATAAATCGGAAACAAAAAAGTTAAGAAATTCTGAGATAGCCGGCAACAAATTCCTTAAAATCCATTGAAGTTGGCAAATTTGGTAAAACGAAGCCAAGAAATCATCAAAATATAAACTAAAAAAATATTGATATTTTAAATTTAGCAATTATGATGAGCTTACAATATATTGCACACATTTGTTTTAAAGTTATTATAAAATAAAAAAATCCTTTTATATTTTCTATATATAAATATATATTTTTTTTTTAAACATCTTCGCTTCCAACAAAGCTGCAAGCAGCCACTAATTAAAGTTGGAAGTTACTGAAAGAGAAAAGATGAAGATTGTAGAGCAAGATAACGATTGACAGACGACTTAAAAGATTGCAAATTATATGAGTCAGGAAAGCAAGATTAAGGAAGCGAATTCCAAAGAGCTGATGTTCGAGGAAAAAAACTAGACGAATAAGCGTTTTTGGAGCACTTAGGAACAGTCACAGAAAAAGGATGAAACTTAATTGAATGACGAGTAACATGAGAATGAATTATAGTAGATGGCACAAGAGACGCTAGCTCTTTAGAGCAGTGCCCATTATAGTATTTGTAGAAAAGAGAAAGAGAAGCAACATTACGACGATGTGATAATGGTTGGAGGTTGGCTGCAAGAGCAGGTCCAACTATGTTTACAACGCGTTTTTGCACCTTGTCTAAAAGAGAAAGGGCATCGTTAGAGGATCTGCCCCAGATATGGCAACAATATTCCATACAAGGCCGGATTTGAGATTTATAGAGATAAAGAATAGAATCCGAACTAAGAAAGTGACGAGCTCGATAAAGAGATGCAACCTTAGCAGATGCTAATTTTGCAACTGATTTGATATATGGTTTTCAAGAAAGATTGGAAGTAAGAGTTAATCCTAGAAGATGAAGAGTAGGTGACTCATCGAGTACATCACCGTTCATAAATATAGGAAGATCTAAATTATTGCAATAACAATTGGCTGAAAAAAATTGAGTTTTATCTGAATTAAAGTTCACCAGCCACTGTGAGCCCCATGCTGTAGCAGAAGTAAGATCCATTTCAAGCTCAAATGCCACCTCCAAGCAATCAGAGGGTGTTGGTTTTTTATCATGACAAGAATAAATGGTAGTGTCATCAGCAAACAATGCCACCTTAGATGAGAGAATATCTGGAAGATCGTTAATGTAAATTAAAAAGAGTAAAGGGCCAAGGATACAACCTTGAGGAACCCCTGAAGTTACAGAATAAGAAGAAGAGTGTTGTCCATCGAGGACAACTTTTATGCAACGATTGGAAAAGAATGATTCAATGATCTTAAAGATGTTGCCGGATACACCATAAGAAGAAAGCTTATGGAGAAGACCAGCATGCCAAACTTTATCAAAAGCTTTTGAAATGTCGAAAGCGATGGCCTTAACCTCTCCACCTTTATCTAATGCACGATAAAACCTGTCAGTTATTACTGTTAACAAATCACCTGTAGAACGAGAAGATCGAAATCCATATTGATGGTCAGAAAGTAATTGATTAGATTCAAGATGAGAAATTAAGTGTTTGTTAATTAAAGATTCAAAAACCTTGCTTATGATAGGAAGAAGACTAATAGGACGGTAGTTAGACGAATCAGATAGCTCTCCAGAATTTTTGAAGATAGGGATAACAGATGCCGCTTTCCAGCAGGCTGGAAAGCAAGACTCTGATAAGCACTTGTTGAATAGTTTTGAGAGTATAGACGACAGCTCCGGAGAACACTTATGTTGTCTGGGCCACAAGCTGTAGAACAGTCAAGGCAGGAAATCACTTTAGATACAGATGCTGGAGTGATATGAATGTCAAGCAATGGATCAACCTGTTTGTTGGCAATATCAGGTAGAAAGCAACTAGTGGAATCAAGAGATGATATTGATGAAAAGTTTTTAGCAAACAATTCAGCTTTGTCTTTAGGTGAAGTGACAAAGTCTGAACCATACAAGAGAGGTGGAATTATAGATTTGCCCTTATTACTGATATTATTAAAGATTCTCCAGAAGTCACGAGAGCCATATTTTTGAGATGAGATACGAGATTTCATGACCTGAGAATAGCGGGTTTTGGCGTGACAAAATCTCTTTACAATTGTTTCTAGCAGTAATAAACAGACTGTTTTCTGGAGAATTGTTTTGCTGATAAATATGGAAGTAATGGTTTCGATTGGCAATCGCGCAGCACAGTGTGAAGAAAACCATGGAGGAGAGTGAGGCTTGACCTGGAATCGTCGAGAGGGAACAAAAGATTCCATGCCAGCCTGAATCCACGAAGTTATGAAAGAAGCACATTTGTCGACAGGAAGACGAAAGATTTCTACCCAAGGGCCATCACGAAGAAAATCACGGAAAGAATCCCAGTCAGCTTTACTGTAGTTGTAAGAGGTTCGATAATAGGGGGATTCAGGTGATGAAGACGAATGAGATATTAGTTTTAGAGAGATCAAACTGTGATCAGAAGCACCTAAGGGTGAATGTGGAGAAATTGAGCACTGACTAGGATCAGAAACAAGACATAAGTCGAGTAGAGAAGATAAATGATTCGGGTTGTCTGGAAAGCGAGTTGGAAAGTTGACTATTTGAGTTAGGGATTGAGAAAGGCAAAAGTTGTTGGCTTTAATGCCTGCCGAATCACTGACACTAGAGCCAAGCCATTCAGAGTAGTGAGCATTAAAGTCACCAACAACAACTATATTAGCTTATGGATAAAGAGAGAGGGCTTGGTCAATATGATCAGAAATAACGTCAAAAAGTGTGCAATCTTGAGATGAAGGAGAGCGATATAGAACAAAGAGAAAGGCAATAGAGTGGCAGTAAGGAGATAGAGTGAAATGGTGCTAAAGGAAAGCACATAAAAGAACTGTGGATTACCTAGTTTCCCGAAAATAGATTAATTTTTACGAATGTAAATGCCCAGGCCAAGCATGTGACTATTGGAGTCTTTACGAATTAGAGGAAGATAACCATCAACACTAAGATCACAAGATGAGACAGCTGAACTCAAATTAGTCTCACAAAGAGCAAGTAGGTCTGGTGAACTTTGCAAGAGATAAGACTCAACAGAAGAAAAGTTACTTCGAAGACCACGAATATTAGTGAATGATAGGTTTAGAGAACTTGGTGATGATGATGGTTTTTTGTGTTTTATAGTTTTTGTTACTTTATTCATTTTTAAATTAGATTGAAGAACTTGACTCAAAGCATAGATAGTACTCAGAACACTGTTTAATAGCCCAAGCAATTGTCTCATTACTACTAATAAACCCTAAGCCGTAACAAAGGGCTCCAAATGTGGCCTCCGCAATGCACACCAAAAGTACAAACAGGGACACCATACATGCGCAACATGGCACTGTTAATACTTTGATATTTTTCAGCTGTTGATGGAATCAGCCTCTCTGAGAGCTACCACAGAGTTCAGGAAACCTGACTACCAGCCGGCCTCAGAACCATAAAACTGAGTTTTAGAGCTGTACCCTCATTAGGAGATAATAGAATGAGTTGCCTAGTCATAAAAACAGAGACACAAGCAAAACCCATGCATTGAGTCAAGAAGATCCAGCATTCAACATCCTAAACTGGAAACAATGTATTAAAAATACATCTGCGCCAGCCTAATAGATGAAGAAGGGGTGTGAGGCTGGTCAACAGATAGAAACCGTTTACCCCTTACTTTCTGATAATACAATATTCTACAGAAAATATTTATATATATATATATATATTTATATATATATATATATATATACAGTCTTGGCCATAAGTTTGGAACCGATTAGGTTTTTTGATATAATTACACTTTTTATACCCAAAATATCAACAAAAACTTTTGAAATCATTTTTATTTTAAATATTATATACAAGTAAATATTCTGTCATGTAAAAAATGGTATCAGTATTTTGAATAATGTCCTTTGGCACCCAGTACTGCTGCTATTCTCGCTGGCATTGAATCGGACAATTTCGCGCAGTATTCTGGGGTTATGGCAGTTGTCCATACACGCTTGATGGCATCAATCAGAGACTTCTCTGACGTTGGATTTGTGGCAGCAACCTTCTGCTTAATCATTGTCCACATGTTTTCTATTGGGTTTAGGTCAGGACTTGAGCCAGGCCATGGACCCAAGACTTTGATATGTTTCTGTCTTAGCCAGTTGGTTACAACTGCTGCTCTGTGGCAGGGTGCACCATCATGCTGAAATACCTTACATTTCAGAATGTTCATGTGAGTGTTAAACTTTTCCTTTAATATCCCAAGGTAAACTTGAGCATTGATGGTTGTATTCTTTGGCATGAACCATATGCCACCTCGACCTGATGCCGAGAAACTTGCCCACACCATAACGGTAGGCGCCTGCTTCACAGTGGGAACAACATACCTGATGTTGTATCTTTGTTTTGCAGGTCTCCTGACATGTCTGATATATGAGGCAAACTGAGAAAAAGTTGACTCATCTGAAAACATAGTTTTTTTCCAGTCTTGTGCAGTCCAGTCTTTGTACTTGCGACAGAGTGTCAAGCGGTCACGGATATTCTTTTTACTTAACATGGCTTTCTTTGCTGGACGACATGATGGCAGCTTGAATTCCTTCAAAAGGCGTCTTCTGATTGTTCTTGTACTGGCAGGAAGTGATGAATTTACTGCTATCTGGAGAGATGACCATGTTGGATTTGCAGCAGCAAGCCGATGTATCACCCGATCCGTTGTGGCAGAAGTTATGCGAGGTCGTCCAGACCTCTTTCTGGATTCCAGAGTGCCCAACTGCTTTGCTCTTGCAATGCCTTTGGTGACAGCAGACTTAGATATGTGCAGTATACCAGCTATTTTACTGTGAGAATAATTCTGCTGGTGTAGGATCATCATCTGTGCCCTTTTCTCCTTCGACAATTCAATACTTCTAGTCATTTTACGCACTGTGCATGTTAATGTAGAATACTTACTGCTAATAATATAAATAATTATAAATTAATAGATCTATTTTTATGAATAGTATATATTATTGAATGATAACTTGCAAACATTTATACAAATAAAGCGATTTATTTGCATATTTTTACTTCTTATATAACAATAAAAGGATAAATTAATTAATTTTATACTTATAAGAAGTTAAGCCTTACCTTTCGCACTGATATGCAGTTAATATATATGTAAATCAGCTAATTAATTGATTAAAATATAATGTATAGTTTGTTAATATAAGTAAGTATATTTCAACATTAGTTCAACCGAATATTAGTTCAGGTAAACATTAGTTCAAGGGAACGATAGTTTAGGCATTGAACAGTGTATAATGCAGCTTAATGAGGGTCATATTGTTCACGATGCTCTGCTGCGGTGTAAAGTTACACGATTCACGTTTTGCAACGATTAAGAAGTCGCGAAGGCATTTAACTATGCAACTGATGCTGCATAAACACGATGCTGCAGCAGTTAAATGCCGTACGCGTCATAGAAACGTTCCTATGAGAAAAAAATTCATCGGTTCCAAACTTATGGCCAAGACTGTATATATATATATATATATATATATATATCAATGAAATAGAAAAAATATTTATATATATATATATATATATCAATGAAATAGAAAAAATGTTGTTTAAAATTCGATTGGATTGGTTGTTTAAAATTCAAACGCAAATAGTTTTAATGTCAAATGTAAGCAAAGTCAGTTAAAAAGAAACCACTGCAAAGTTGATATTATTTAAAAATAATATAAAATAGCAATTATCTTTTACTACTGTAATGCCATCAAAGCAATATTGTGCCATATAGTATTAAGGTAGCTGTATATACAATTGAAAATCAGACTACTTTTATACTAATTTTAATAAAATACCAATTTTCTATTTATTAATTAAAAAAAAAATTATTTGATATAACTTAAGTAATATAAATTTTCTTAAGTAATTGATTCATTCAAACAATTACTTAAGTACTTAAGTTACTTGAACAGCCCTAAGCCTAGGTATAGAACAAACAACAGTTCAAGGTTAAAAAAAATCGATAATGTTACATTAAAAACAACACAAAAAACAATTATTACTTTAAATATATCATTTATAAATATAAGAAGGCAAGAAAATATAAAAAAAAAGATTGCAAACTTTCTTATTTAAAAAACTTTCTTAAAAAACATAATAAAACTTTCTATATAAGTTATGTTAAGCAATATTTTATCTTGGTTTATTGTATAAAAAGCTCCGTGTCAAAAAATGCACGAAGAGAAATTAGCATTATGATTATTATTTTTAATTTGCTATTTAGGTGCTTCAAGAAGTCCTAATGGTATATTGCATTTAATAGAATTTAACCAGTTAGTAAGTGCCGCATTAAATAGATGATGGTTAAATACAGAATAAAGTTTACAATATAAGATCAACTGATGATCTCTAGATGGAAATATTTACATGATGAATAACACTTTGATACAAAATGGTCCTTTGATAGAGATCTCCTTTTTATGTTCAATTCCTTCAAACAGATTGTATTTTTTTTATAGTAGATACAATGCGACTCTAAGATGTATGTCGTATCCAAATACTTACATAGGTTGACTTTATGGAATTATAAATAAACTATTTTAATACTTTATATTTACAGAAATTCTTGACTGACCGAATTCTGCCTAAATTTGAATCGAATACAACTTTATCTGATTGCTAGATGATATTTAGTTAATTAGATTACTTGCCCAAGCAACTTTTAATTGTTAGAAATGTGAAAGGGTGAGGCCTCAGGCTAAGTTCCCAAAAGTCTTGACTATTGGGTCAGTCTTGGTTATTAATTCTCCCATGGTGTAAATTACAAATAAATATTAAAATCAGATCACTATTATTGTATAATAAAATATTAAAATCAGAGTTAATTTCACTAGTATTGCAGAAAAAAAAAATTATTATTGTAGATACTTTACATTACTTTAATATTTTTTTGTATACTAAAATAATTAATCTTTTAATATAGAAGCCAGATTGAAACGTGCTGAGTCAGTATTTGAACAAGGAAGGCAAAACTCTGTTGAAGGTAAGGCTAAGTTGCGTTATTTTATTCTAGTTTGTAATAGACATTTTTCTTTATACAATTAAATCTTTTATAATAAAAAGATTTGATTGTAGAAAGTTTGCTACAAAAAGTGCATGGACCAAATGTGATCAATTGTTGATCTCATAACCTCTTGCACATGATTTTAGAGAGGAGAAGAGTTTAGACAAAACTCTAAAAAAAAGTTTTTCAAGCTATTAAACAAATAATAACACTTTTATGTTTTCCTTTCCCATATACTCTTTATATTATTTAATCAGATTTATTTCCTATAGAATATTATTTGGAAATATTTTGGAATTGTATTACATTATGCATTAGATTAAAACAGCTATATATATTTGAATTTGTTATTAGAATTTATTATATATATATTAGAATTTATTAACATCCCGAATGAAGTTTTATTTATTTTTAAATGATTTATTGTCATTGATTTTTTTTACAACTATTAAAGATATGAATAATCCTCAATGGAAAAAACATAAGAAGCACATCTTTATACTAAGTGAAGCTGGAAAACCAATCTATACAAGGTAAAAAATTTTTGATTTTTTTTATACCTATGTATGTATGTATGTATGTATGTATGTATGTATGTATGTATGTATGTATGTATGTATGTATGTATGTATGTATGTATATATGTATGTATGTATGTATGTATGTACAACCCTCGAAATTAGAAAAAATGAGGTCGGCAATAATTTGCTGACATCAATCTTTTAAAGGTCAGCAAAAAAAATTTGATGCAAAGGTCTTACCATAAAACACAGAATTGAGGTCGGGAATTTTTTGCCGACCTCAAACATTTTAAGGTTGGCAGTTAGGTCAACATTGTCGAATGCTGACCATAATTCTGAGGGTTATGTAGGTATAATAAATACATAAATACATACATACATACATACCTACATGTATGTAGGTATGTATGTATGTATGTATTTATGTATGTATGTATGTATGTATGTATGTATGTATGTATGTATGTATGTATGTATGTATGTATGTATGTATGTATGTATGTATGTATGTATGTATGTATGTATGTATGTATGTATGTATGTGTGTGTATGTATCTATGTATGTATCTGTGTACCTATGTATATATATAAAGTTAGTAATAGTTATAAAATTTTTAGCAGAATCTTTATAATAAAAAGGTTATAATAGCTTTTGAAGTTTAAATCGAATTAAAATTTTATTTCAAATATCAAGATAATAAAAATGGAATTTCTTTGTTTTTAATTTTTTTAGATATGGCAATGAAGAAGAATTAGTGACAATGATGGGGTTAATGCAAGCTATAGTTTCTTTTGTTCAAGATTCTAATGATAATCTAAGGTTAAATTTATTATAACAGATACATTTTGTTTTAAAATTTATTTTTAATTTTTCATCCATGGTTTTTATGTGATTTTATTTTAAAAAGTGCTAATGATTTTTTTTACATTCTAGAGCTCTTAATTTCTCAAAAAAGTTACTACAAAATAATTTTTTTATTTTTTTAAAAAGTTCTTTTGTTTCAAAATAATTTCTTTGTTTTGTTTTCACAAACAATTTGATGTTATTTTGAAACTTATTATTTTGAAACTTTTGAAATTCTCTTGTTTCAAAAAAACAGCTAGTTCTATTTTTTCGAAACAACAATAAAGTCTTTTGTTTCAAAATAAAAATAAATTCTTTTATTTCAAAGTAACAACAAAATCTTTTGTTTCAAAATAACAACAACTTCTTTTGATTTAAAAGAATTTTTTTGTAGTATTATAACAGTAAATTTTCACTTTTTAACAGTTTTCTTTTAACAGTTCACTTTTTAAGAGTTAGTTTGTAACACTGTTTATGAAAAGGCAGATACAAGATTTTAAGTTTTAATGACATGGATGGAAGGCACCAAGAAAAAAGATATTTAAAATTTATTTTGAGTGAGTTTTTTTAGTTTTTAGTCAATATAAATGTAAATATAAAAATAATATTTTTTGGGTGAAAAAAAAAAAGCTTTTGGTTTGTGAACATTTGTCGTGTGAATGCAAAAGTCTTATGAGTGTGAAGGGTTTTAAAAATGTGACTTTTTTGCTTAAATATTTTTTTGTTGTAAAAGTTTAATAATAATTATTTATAATTCATTTATATATAATTTCTAATATGTTTATAAAATTTTCTATAGTTCCTGATAATTCACATAGTTCCTGATACTCCCTATAGTTCCTGATATTTCTTCGTGTTTTGTTTAGTTCTTGTTGTTTTGTTTTAGTTCTTTGTGTTTTATTTAGTTCTTGGTGTTTTGTTTAGTTCCTAATGTTTTGTTTAGTTCTTAGTATTTTGTTTTGTTCTTGGTGTTTTGTTTAGTTCTTGGTAATTTGTTTAGTTTTTGGTATTTTGTTTCGTTCTTGGTGTTTTGTTTAGTTCTTGGTGCTTTGTTTAGTTCTTGGCGCTTGTGTAGTGCATTTAATTAAGTTTCTGGTATTTTTTACAGTTTCTGATATTTTGCAATGTTTATGATGTTTTTTACAGCTCCTAATCAATTATACTGTTCCCAGTGTTTCATATAATTCCAAATTGTGTAGAATTGTTTCCGGTGTTTTGATGATGAATACTAGATTCATGTTATGATGAATGATGATGAATATTGATGATGAATACTAGGTTCATGGTATTTTGATGATGAATACTAGATCTTCTTGACTCTATTGCTTGTGTCTTTTTGTAAATGGCTTTGAAACTCTTTTTGTTATCTCTAAAGATACAACTCAAAACTAAGTTTGATGGTTCTGAGGCTGTCTGGTAGTAAGGTTTCCTAAACTAAAATGGTAGTACTAAAAGACTTATTCAATCAGCAGCTTTAAATATCAGAGTATTAATTGTTCCATGTTGCGCTTTGGTAGTGTCCCTGTTAGTACTTTTGGTGTATACTGTTTATGCCACATTAAAAGCCACTTGTCATGACTTTTGGTTTATTGATAAAATTCGTTTGGTTTATTGATAAAATATTAAACAAAGAAAAGACAATAATATAGTTTGTTTTTTAGAATGCAAATAATAATCCATGTCAAATTCATTTTTATGTTTTAAATAGATAATGAATAAAGTAACTAAAAAGTGATTGCAATTATCTGTTTGTTTAAACCTTGAATATTCAAGTAATTTTTCATTTATGGTATCTTATCTTTTACCAGAAAAAAAAACTTACCAGATCTATAGTAAGCGACCGGGGTTGATATTTGACCATGGCCGGGGCTGGGTTTGATAAAATATAGCTGGAGCTACATAAAGATGTATACATCCTAAAGTATATTTTTTTAATTCAAAATTCATGTTATATTTTGTATATATGCATATATAAACATCATTATGATCAACATGATCATTATAATCATCATTATTATCATGATGATGATTACTATCATCATCATTATCATCATTATCATGATCATTATCATTAACAGCATAAAAGAGGAAGGCTAAAGCCTGATGATGATGGTCGTGATGATGATAATCATCATCATCATGGATTACCATCATCATTAGATGATCATTATCATCATCATCATCATCATTATTAGGCTTTAGTCTTCCTCTTTTATGCTGTTTCTCTAATATAAATTTTTTTTTCTTAACTAAAGCTCATTTCTACAATATGTAAGGCAGTGAGTTTTTTTGGATAATTTTGGGTTTTATTTTTATTTCGTATCTTTTTTTTTTTTTTGTTTAGTGATATTAAAAAATGGTATAATTTTCTACTTTAACTTTATTTAAAATATATTTTATATAATGTTATTTAAAAATTTATAATAAAAAAGTTTCAAATTATTTTGAAAAAGATAATTTGAAACATAATTTTTAAAACTGTAAAAGAAAAAAAAAATCATGTGAAACCTTTATGTATTGATTTATTTTATATGTATTGATTTAAAAATAATATTTTTTATAATTAAAAATGTCAATGAGAAATAGAAAAAAGAAGGCTGAAAAGTGTGAGGCAGTAACTAAAGTTTCAATTAAACTTCAAATTTGAACTTGAAATTTATATAAACAAACTTGTTTCTCCGCACAGCAGCCTTGTTCCTTAAGATTCATGTTTCGGATTTAAAGAGTTGAGAGAGGTTTGTAACCACAATAAGGTACCCTTCTTGACTGTAGTGGCCTTATTAACCTTGGAAGTGTGTAGTGGTAAAGCCTTGGGAGTAGTGTAGTGGTAAAGGGCTTGCTTCAAAAGTGAGAGGTTCCTAGTTCGATCCCCACCACGTCCCTGATAGCACCGCACTCAACTTGTTTCTCCGTGCAGCGGCCTTGTTCGTCAAGGTTCATGTTTCGGAGTTATAGAGTTGAGATAAGGTTATAGCCAGTGCTCGAAGTGGAGAAAAAAAAGTAACAGGATGGCATTTGATAAATTAAAAAACCATCCCACCTAATAATTGTTGTATATAGAGATTTATAAAAAGGTGGTGGATTGGTTTATACTTTATAAAAAAGTGAGGGGATGGCATCCCGCCACATCTCTCCCCACTTCAAGCACTGGTTATTACCACAATTAAGCAGCCTACTTGTCAGTAGTGGCCTTCTTAACTTTGGGGAGGTGAAGTTACATATAAAAAAAACAACAACAAAAAACATTAAAGATTAGAGTTCAAAATTACTAGAAAAGAAAATATGAAGTTTATAGAGTAAGATAACAATTGACAGATGACTTAAAAGATTACAAATTACATGATACAGGAAAGCAAGATAAAGGAAGCAAGTTCGAAAGAACTGATGTTCGAGGAAAAAAACAAGACAAATAAGAAGTTGTGGAAGTCTTAGGAACAGTCAGAGTAAAGGATGAGGCTTAATTGAATGGCGAGTAACACAAGAATGAATTTTAGTAGATGGCACAAGTGACACAAGCTCTTTAGAGCAATGCCCATTATATTATTTATAGAAAAGAGAAAAAGGAGCAACATTACGATGATGTGATAATGGTTGAAGAATGGCTGCAAGTGAAGGTCCAACTATGTTTACAATGCGTTTTTGCACCTTGTCTAAATAGAAAGGGCATCGTTGGAAGATCCACCCCAGATATGGCAACAGTATTCTATACAAGGATGGATTTGAGATTTTTAGAGATAAAGAATAGAATCCTGAGTAAGAAAGTGTCTAGCGCGATAAAGAGTTGCAACCTTAGCAGATGCTAATTTTGCAATCAGTTTGATATATAGTTTCAAAGAAAGATCAGAAGTAAGAGTTAATCCTAGAAGGTAAAGAGTAGATGACTCATCAAGTATATTACAGTTCATAAATATAGGAAGAGCTAGAATATTGCTGTGTAGAGTTTTATCTGAATTAAAGTTAACCAGCCACTGAGACCCCCATGCCATAGCAGAAGTGAGATCCTTTTCAAGCACAAATGACCCCTGCAAGCAATCAGAAAGTGTTGGTTTCTTATCAAGACAAGAATAAATCATCAGCAAACAATGCCACCTTATATATATGTATAGGGCCAAGGAAAGAACTTTGAGGAACCCCTGAATTTACAGGATATGAAGAAGAGTGCTATCCAACGCGGACAACTATTGTACTACAATTGGTAAGGAAGGGTTCAATTATCTTAAAGATGTTATTGGATATACCATAAGAAGAGAGCTTATGGAGAAGACCAGCATCTCAAACTTTATCAAAGGTTTTTAAAATGTCAAGAGCGATAACCTCTCCACATCTATCTAATGCACAATAGAACCTATCAGTTATTACTGTTAGCAAATCAGCTGTAGAACGAGAAGATCGAAATTCATATTGGTGATCAGAAAGTAAGTTATTAAATTCAAGATGAGAGCTTAAGTGTTTGTTAATTAAAGGTTCAAAAACCTTGCTTATGATTGGAAGAAGACTAGTTTTGAAAGTATAGGCAACAGCTCCAGAGAACACTTCTGCAAAACTTTAATAGGTATGTTGTCTGGACCACAAGGTGTAGAAGAGTCTAAACAGAAAATCACTTTAGATACAGAAGCTGAAGTGATACGAATGTCAAGCAAAGGATCAACCTGTTTTTTGGCTATATCAGGTAAAACGCAACTAGTGGAAACAAGAGATAATATTAATGAAAAATTCTTAGCTAACAATTCAGCTTTGTCTTTAGGTGAGGTGACAAAATCTGAACCATACAAGAGAGGTGGAATAACAGATTTGCCCTTATCATAGATACTGTTAAGAAAAGCGGGCTTTGGTGTTAGACAAAACCTCTTTACAATAGTTTCTTGCAATAATAAACTGACACCTATTTTCTGGAGACTTGTTTTGCTGATAAATATATGGAAGTAATGGTTTCAATTGGAAGTTGCAGCAGCACAATGCAAAGAAAACCATGTAGAAGAGTGAGGCTTGAATTGTCCAGAGGTAATAAAGGATTCCATTACCGACTGATTCCACGAAGATAAAAGCGCATTTGTCAGCAGGAAGACAAAGGATTTCTAACATCACGAAGAAAATCATGGAAAGAGTCCCAGTCAGCTTTAAGATAGTTGTAGGGGGTATGATAATAGAGGGATTCTGATGATGAAGAAGAATGAGATAATCGTTTTAGAGAGATCAAACCTAATTAAAAGCACCTAAGGGTAAATGTGGAGAAACTGAGCACTGACTAAGATCAGGTACAAGACCTAAGTCAAGTAGAGAAGATAAATGATTCAGATTATCTGGAAAGCGAGTAGGAAAGTTGACTATTTATGTTAGAGATTGAGAAAGGCAAAAGTTGTGGGCTTTAACACCTGCTGAGCCACTGACACAGAGCCAACCCATTCAGTGTGATGAACATTCAGTGTAATGTGCAGTGTGATGAGCAGTGTGATGAGCATGTCACCAACAACAACAATATTGGCTGAAGAATAAAGAGGCTTTTTCAATTTGATCAGAAGTAACATCAAAAAGAGTGCAGTCTTGAGATGAAGGAGAGCGGTATAGGACAAAGAGAAAGCTGATAGAATAATGTGGTGCTAAACGAAAGCACATATAAGAATAATAGGTGGATTCAAATCTAGTTTCCTGACAAATGGGTGAATTCTTACAAGTATAAATGCCTAGGCCAAGCATGTGACTATTGGAAACTTTACGAATTAAAGGAAGATAACCAACTTGTTTCTCCGTGCAGCTGCCTTGTTTGTCAAGGTTCGTGTTTTGAAATTATAGAGTTAGGAGAGGGTTATAACCACAAGTAGCCTCCTCATCTGTAGTGGCCTTCTTGGCCTAGGGGAAGTGAATTACAAAAAAAAAAAAACCCATTAACACTAAGATCAAAAGATAAGACAGCCAATCACAAACTAATCTCACAAAGAGCCAGTAGATCTGGTGAACTTTGCAAGAAATAAGACCCATCAAAAGAAAAGTGACTTTAATAACCACGAATATTAGTGAATGATAGATTTAGAGAACTTGGTGATGATGATGTTTTTTTGAGTTTATAGTTTCTGGTACCTTAATCATTTTTAAATTTGTTAAAGAGCTTGACTTCAAGCACAGATAGTACTCAGTGCACTATTTAATAGTCCAAGCAATTGCCTTAATACTGTTAATAAAACCTCAGCCCGTAACAAAGAGCTCCATTGTGGTCTCTACACACAAAATGCACACCAAAAGTATAAAAAAGGACACCATCCATACGCAAAATAGCACTGTTATTACTTTGATATTTTACAGCTGTTAATAGAGTCAGCCTCTGAGAATTACCATAGAGTTCGGGAAAACTGACTACCAACCGGTCTTAGAACAAAACTGAGTTTTAGAGCTGTAAATCTGCTCTAATAGCTGTTATTGTTGGTTATAATAGTTAATAATAATAATAATAATTTTGCTAATAATAATAGTTAATAATAATTTAGTTGATAATATAATAGTTATAATGTTAATGTTGGTTGTAATACTTCATAAAATTAATAGTTCATAAAATTATAAAATATATTTTAAAAAACCCAATAAAACCCAGATTGCTCAGGTTTTATTTTTTTTACTTTTTTATTAGGCAGGTTTTATTGAGTGGTTATTTTAATGCCAACCCTGCTTTTGAGTATTTTTTCTTTTGACAGTTTTAGGGATTTTACCCCAAATACTGATAAATGCTATACTAAAAATATATTGTTTTGTCAGCAACAGAAAATTTTGTTGTTGTTGTTGGCCTGTGCATCTATTAAAAGCATTTTTCTGAAAGAGCTATAAATTTAGAAATTAAATTAATGTTCTAAGTTTACATTAGTTTTTAATGATTTATAATCTAGTTGAATTAAAACTGCTATTAAAGTATTATTTACTACCTGTATTAAGTTTACCAACTGCATTCAATTTGATAACAGCTATTTCATAACTATTTAATAACTACAATAAATTATTAAAGTTGTATAAAATGTGGTAGAATATGGTTAAATCTCTAAAATTGTTTATTTTCAACAAATTGATTTTTTTTTACATCAATAACTTGTATTAAAGTAAAAATAGAAAATTCAAAACTTCACATTTGGACCCTAGTTGTATCACAAACCCTAAAAAAAGTTAAGAGACTCATTAATAAGTATTGAGATAACAATAAATCCTATAAAACCCCAAACCTTTAGTGTTTTTTTATAATATAATAAGGTACTCATTGAAGCAAAATCAAGCTACCTTAAAGCATGAAGAACTATAGCATAGACTATAACTATAGCATAAACTATAGCATATAATGGGTCAAGTTTTATTCCTTTAGAACCTCATAACTCTGTTCAAGAACAAAATTAGAAAAATATATTTCTTCAATAAGTTTATCAGTCAATTAAAATTGAAAAAAATATGTTTAAATATTAAAACAAACTTTTATTTATTTTTTAAAATTTTTTTATCACTATTTAATGTAAGAGCAGTAGTCTAATAAGTTTTTTCAAAGCTTTATTTAATGATTTAAGTTCCATACAACAATTAATATTCATGCTTAGAACAATTGAAAAATTTAAAAATTGTAAGTAATTTATAAAATGCAAAAATATGGTAACGAAATTTATCTTTTTCAAATTTCAATAAAAATATCAATTATCAGTTGTTGCTTTTTTGCTGTTTTTAACTATCTTTTTGATTGCAAAATATTAAATAATTTTTACCAGGATTATTACCAAGTTCTAAATAAACATTTAGTATACCAAATCTTTTGGAAACCGTTCCCAAACTATTGCATTTAAAACATTGTTCTGAGTATTTTTATAAAAACACCTTTATAACAAGTTTTCATCTGATAATTAATTAGGTATTAGTTGTTTCGCAACATTGAAAATCCTTATTTTGAAGATAATACTACAAATTCACAAAACCACACAGTTTTTCTAATACATCATGTCTTTTTCCAATTTCATACATTGCAATTACTAAATGCAGATTTATATGAAAAATCTTTAGAGGTTTTATTAGAAAATTGGTGAGTAGAATGTAAATTGCAAGTTTTTTATAACCAACTTTGCGTGAAGCAAAGACCACTTGGTACAAAAAGGGGGGTTGATTGCACCCAACGACTCCCTCAGGGTACGAGCCTGTCACTATAATAATATGTAGTATATAAATTATTTTACAAGTTGGTTAATGACTTTATGATATTGTATATAAATATTATTGAAACATATATATATATATATATATATATATATATATACATATATATACATATATATATATACTAGCTGGAGTTACCCGGCGTTGCCCGGGCCAATATTTAAACTGGCTTACCTGATATCTGTACACAAAAATGGGCCCAAAAATGGGCCCAAAAAATGGTCCCCCCTGACCCCGGGGTCAGGGGCCCATTTTTTGGCCCCCTTGAGCCCGGAGATCGGGGTACGGGGTCAAAACCCAGCTAAGAACCTTCTTCCCCTCGAGGACTACCCCCATGCCAAATTTCATCGAGATCGGTCCGGCGGTTTGGATTTCTATAGAGAACACACAAACACACATTGCCTTTTATATATATATATAAAGATATATATATATATATATATATATATATATATATATATATATATATATATATATATATATATATATATATATATATATATATATATATATATATATTACGTTAAAATGGTCTATATTACATTTCAATTTGGTTTGTGCATGACCTTTTTTAATATTTTACTGGAATATAGGTCATTTTAGTCAATAATAGCCAAAAGTTCATCCATTCCTGTTATAGGAAATGATTTTTAAGAATAAATGTTAAAAAGTCATTATCCTAATATGTATAGTATAAAACTGACAATAATAATAACAAAGTTTTTTTGAATTTAATTCTCCAAGTTATACATTATAGATTTTGTCAAAACTAAAACTAATTTACTAATTGTTTTAATAAACATAAACTTATTGAACCTAATATTAATTGTTTTAATAAACATAAACTTATTGAACCTAATATTAATTGTTTTAATAAACATAAACTTATTGAACCTAATATTAGGAATATTCTTTCTCTTCACACTTAAAGTTAGTATCACTAATTTACATCTTATTTTTTTGTTGACACACACAAACAAACATTATTATAATAAAATAAAATAAGAAATTTTTTAGAACCTGCATATAATTTCTGTCCTTTTTTACACAACAAACTGACAAAATGTATAGACTAATTACTAAATAACATTTTAACAGAGTATGTAGTTACTGCTGCAAAATGGCATAGATTAATTAGTAAACAACATTTTAACAACTTACGTTAAAATGTTGTTTACTAATTAGTCTATAATTTGTTTAACTCATAACTAGTTTGTTTAACTCATAACTAGTTTCTTTAACTCATAACTAGTTTCTTTAACTCATAACTAGTTTCTTTAACTCATAACTAGTTTCTTTAACTCATAACTAGTTTGTTTAACTCATAACTAGTTTGTTTAACTCATAACTAGTTTGTTTAACTCATAACTAGTTTGTTTAACTCATAACTAGTTTGTTTAACTCATAACTAGTTTCTTTAACTCATAACTAGTTTCTTTAGCAATGATAGCTATTACTGCTAAAGGAACTATAAATTAAAAAAATACTTATTATTAAACTTTTTTTTTTAATCAAAATAGTTTAAAGTATAAATGATACAATAATTTATAGAGACATATATATTATATTTATCACAAATTTAAAAAAATCTTATCACAAATCTTAACAAAAAAAACCAATATATGTGAGCTGCGCAAATATATAATATAAGTTACCCCCGCAAATATATAATATAAGTTACCCCCAAAGTTAAGATAGCTCTACCAAACATAACTTTTCTTGCTTGAATCAAGCTGAGCATTTTCTTAAATAGCTTTATAAATAAGATAATTTGAATGATGAATTTATGCAAAATAAATTGCAAGTTTTGTGAATACGAAGTTCGTAAGTTTGGAACTTATGCCAAAGTTTCTCTTAAAAAACTTTTGTGAACCCACACCTAGTTTTCTAATTTATCTATGCTTCTTAATTCTCCCCAGACAGATAATCCATATTTTCTACATATTGTGATTCATACAACATTACAGTCACAGTACTGCAAAAGTGTGCTCCAATACGTTTTAATGTTTATAATGTTTTTTTAACAAGTGTTTTTTTTTTAAATAAATCTGACTGCTATTAACAAGGTCTTTGATTGTTTAATTAAAAAACATCTTATCTTGAGTCTAATAACTTTCTAACATTCAATACAAATAAACATTCAATACAAATCTACTGCTCTTTTGTTAATCTTCTTATATAGCAGAAATGATTTATCGTGGGCTAAATAAATAGGGTGAAACAAAGTTTATTGGTCTAGATATATCAAAGGCTCTTAATGGTCTGATATACTGGTCTTTAAGTTTTTTTTCATTTGGTGTAATTTTTAAAATTATTGAGTCATTTTTTTCTAGTTGCAGTATTAAAATTGTCCTAGATGGACAATATTCTCCATCATTCCCAGTAACTTCTATGGTACCAATCCAAGTTTTTGGTTTAATCCAAACCATCATTTTAGGAAAAACCTAGAAAACAATTGTTTAATGATAAAGTTACAGATTGCAACTTTGCTAAAACTTAGTTGAGATGAGTCACCGAGGTTGCGTTTTGGTTGACGTATTTTGATTATGTTTGGGTTGATGGAACATGAGATGAAAGTTTGCTTGAACAGCATCCATGGTAACATTTAATTGAGAAGAGAAATAAATGTAATCTTACAATGATGGGAGAGAAGTTCAAGCTTGGCAGGTCCATCTATATTTACAATACATTTTTAGACCTTTTTTTAAAAGAAAGAAAGCATATTTGTACTTCCATGTATGCCAACAGTATTTCATACAAGAACAAATGTCATCATACAAGAACAAATGTCTTCATACAAGAACAAATGTCTTCATACAAGAACAAATGTCATCATACAAGAACAAATGTCATCATACAAGAACAAATGTCTTCATACAAGAACAAATGTCTTCATACAAGTTTTTTTTACAAATACATAATTGCTGCTCATATGAGCTCATCCCATGTTTTACCAAAATTTAATTTTTATGATTTATCATTTAAGGAATTGAAATTGAAATTTTTTTTTCTATAATTATTAAATAAAATGCCTTATAATATTATATAATATTTAAATGATTTTATAACATAAAATGGTGTTTTTTATAAAATGAAATATTATGTTTTAATAACATAAAATGGTGTTTAAAAGCTTTTAGCAAGTGGTGTAAATAATAGATAGGTATAAAATACAGGTATAAACTTCAGGTGTCATACCTTTTAGAAATAAATGTCAGGTGTCATACTTTTCAGGTATAAAACCTGACAAGTCAGGTGTCATACCTGTCAGGTATAAAAGATATAAATGATATTTCATTTTAGCTTTTAGTTAATATTTAACATTGAAGATTTCATAATTTCTGTAATGAGGACATTTTTTGAAATTAGATCTAAGAGCAGACATCTTGGAATGATGAGTCAAGTGCAGTCTGCCATAAATAGAAAGCATAACCACATATTTATGAAAAATATTTATTAATAATAATAAAAATGATTACATATTAGATTTATGTGTTTCCATACAAATGTTATGTGTTTCCATACAAATAAAAAAGTTGTTTATAAAAATTAAAAATCAAAAACATCTATATTTAAAACAGATAAAAACTTACTATGAGATTTTTTTTGTTAAGGTTTCAATATACATGTTACTTGTATACAAGTCAAAAATAAAATATTTAGAAAACTATTACAAAAAATGAAACTAAATTAATTAAAAGTCAAATTGAGACATAATCAAAAATGAATTGTTAAAAAAAAAGCAAGCCAAGCTGTTTATCGAAAAAAAAAATTTTTTTTTTAAACACACATTTTTAAATTTTGATGCCACAAAACAACTGATATCCCCGTAATAAAAGTAGCTTACGAGTATCAAAAACTTCCCAATACCAAAACTGACTTGATTTAAAGTTTTGTTATTGGGAATTATTTTTTATTACTCTTAAAAACACCAAAAAATGGTGTTTTTAAGAGTAATAAAAAATAATGGCTTATAAATTAAGTAGATTTTTAAATACAGCATCGTTTATGTAATACCTGTTAAATGACATACCTTACTGGTCATTGCTTTTTTATATTTTATTGTGACCCAACAGTTTCAAAGTATACAACAACGAAACTAAGTCAGAAACAATATAAAAAGTAACTCTCATTTTATATAATATAAAAAGCAATTCTTACTTTATACAAAATAAAAAACAGAAACAATATAAAATGCAACTCTCACTTTATAGATAACAATAGCTAAATAAAAACAACAAAAACTTTTTATTGTCATTTTGTCTTTTAGTTCTCATCAGCAATATTTTTTCATTGTTTGTATTTGTTTAAAAAAAAATCAAAGTATTCATGATTATGGTACTTAAGTTTGATAATATTATATGTTTTTATAATTCTATATGTTATGTTCTTATAACATTGAATAAGATGTTTTCCTTTGATTATTTAAGATGTTTTTATATCATCAGGCTCTTATGAAAGCATAATGCTCTTATGAAAAAGTTGTTTAATTATGAAAGTTAATTATAACGGTATTGTTATTTTTATTATTATTTTTTTGTAATAGATACATCGTTGCGGGCGAGCATAAGTTTGTGTTTCTTACACGTGGACCTATTATTCTAGTAGCAGTTTGTTCATCATCTGATTTCCACTCCCAGGTTTTTATTTTCTTTATTTTTATCTTTTATTTTTATCCCAGGTTTTTATTTTCTTTATTTTTATCTTTATATATCCCACTCCCAGGTTTTTATTTTCTTTATTTTTATCTTTTATTTTTATCCCAGGTTTTTATTTTCTTTATTTTTATCTTTATATATCCCACTCCCAGGTTTTTATTTTCTTTATTTTTATCTTTTATTTTTATCCCAGGTTTTTATTTTCTTTATTTTTATCTTTTATTTTTATCCCAGGTTTTTATTTTTTATTTTACAATTCTTTATTTTTATCTTTATATATCCCACTCCCAGGTTTTTATTTTCTTTATTTTTATCTTTTATTTTTATCCCAGGTTTTTATTTTTTATTTTACAATTCTTTAATTTTGTCTTTATATATCCCACTCCCAGGTTTTTATTTTCTTTATTTTTATCTTTATATATCTACTGTTAGAAGTATTGTTGTTTTATTGTTATTTTTTATTTTACAATTCTTTATTTTTATCTTTATATATCCCACTCCCAGGTTTTTATTTTCTTTATTTTTATCTTTTATTTTTATCCCAGGTTTTTATTTTTTATTTTACAATTCTTTATTTTTATCTTTATATATCCCACTCCCAGGTTTTTATTTTCTTTATTTTTATCTTTTATTTTTATCCCAGGTTTTTTTATTTTCTTTATTTTTATCTTTTATTTTTATCCCAGGTTTTTATTTTTTATTTTACAATTCTTTATTTTTATCTTTATATATCCCACTCCCAGGTTTTTATTTTCTTTATTTTTATCTTTTATTTTTATCCCAGGTTTTTATTTTTTATTTTACAATTCTTTAATTTTGTCTTTATATATCCCACTCCCAGGTTTTTATTTTCTTTATTTTTATCTTTATATATCTACTGTTAGAAGTATTGTTGTTTTATTGTTATTTTTTATTTTACAATTCTTTATTTTTATCTTTATATATCCCACTCCCAGGTTTTTATTTTCTTTATTTTTATCTTTTATTTTTATCCCAGGTTTTTATTTTTTATTTTACAATTCTTTATTTTTATCTTTATATATCCCACTCCCAGGTTTTTATTTTCTTTATTTTTATCTTTTATTTTTATCCCAGGTTTTTATTTTTTATTTTACAATTCTTTAATTTTGTCTTTATATATCCCACTCCCAGGTTTTTATTTTCTTTATTTTTATCTTTATATATCTACTGTTAGAAGTATTGTTGTTTTATTGTTATTTTTTATTTTACAATTCTTTATTTTTATCTTTATATATCCCACTCCCAGGTTTTTATTTTCTTTATTTTTATCTTTTATTTTTATCCCAGGTTTTTATTTTTTATTTTACAATTCTTTATTTTTATCTTTATATATCCCACTCCCAGGTTTTTATTTTCTTTATTTTTATCTTTTATTTTTATCCCAGGTTTTTATTTTTTTTTATTTTTATCTTTATATATCTACTGTTAGAAGAATTAATGTTTTATTGTATTTGTGCCCTCATAATGAAGAAACATGATTTTTTTTTTAATATACAAATTCACTTTCACAAGGCTGCAACATCCTAATTAGGAAGTTACTAAGAAAATGTTGAAGATAGCTTAAGAGTAGGAAAGAAGTTAAAAGAAGTCTTAAAGAGTTGCAAATTACATGATTTTAGTAAACATGATGAAGGCAAAGGGAGTAAAGCCCAGACCTTGGTGGGAAGAAATTACATAAATAAAAGGTTCTAGAGTATGAAGGAACAATTATTGGTTTTACAGTATGAAGGAATAGATGCTAGTTATACAGTGAAATTGATAAGAGATTAGGTATAGCAAAATGACTGGGTGATCAATGGGATCCAAGTGGTTTCAGATGTAATTTGAAATTTGATATATGGCATATAGGAGTTAAAATAGAAAAATTTTCTAGGAAAAAAGAATAGAAGTTTTATTTGATGTTTATTTACAATCATTTTTATGTGAAGCTAATTAACCACTTCATTTTTTAAAATTTTAATACAACAAAAAAAATTTAAAAATTTAGATATAAAAAAGAAAGAAATATGGTATTTAAAATAAAATCTTTGGATACCCCCTGAGTTACTTGAATAAGATAAGAATGTTTTTTGTCAATGATAACTTAAATGCTAATATTGGAGAAAAACAGCTTTATTATTTTGAAGAGAATTTCAACTGCACCATCATACAAAATGAGTTTATTCAGCAGTCCAGCATGGTCAACTTAGAGAAGACCATCATGTATTAAGAAAACAATTATTAGGAATATAAAGATGTAGCTAAATGTTTTAGCACACTTTTATATCTTTTTTGTGTGTGTTTGCCTCTTTTTACTTAATCTTTTTTTTTATGCATTACTATGCTGAAACTGGTGATCAAAGCATGTATAGTTCACCAGATCAGTAATCAGCCAAAATAAATGAAATTATTAAAATCATTATAAAATTTGTTGAACATTAAAAATAAAAATCCATTAAAAAAATCCATAAAATAATAATACAGCAAAAGAAAAAAATTGATTAATAAATAAAGGCATTTTTCCTTATGCATAACTAATAAATAACCAAGAAACTAGTGTAAGTAATGCATCAAGGATATCATAAGCAAATGTGTGACCAAATAAATGAAATAACAGTTCTTTAAGCTAATCATTACACTGAATCAATGCACATGAATTATGCATAGGGAGAGAGTGGTGCACCACTATACACTTCTGGTTTTTATTTCTATTTTTTTAAACAAGTTTTTTAAATAGATTTTAAAATTAAATTTTTAAATTATTAAAATATAGCATATAAGCTTGTACAAACTAATAATGTAAATCTAAAAATTTATATCAATCTACCCAACCTCATGGGATACCTTGATACAGTTTGGGGCACTAGAAATAGGTCAAATAAAAGTATAGAATATAGTGAAGCAACACATTTTTATCAAACAAATTTACAAAATTGTAATTATTTCTTCGTAATATTTGTTGTTTTAAATTATTGCAATCAAAAGTTGGAATCACGGCCATCACTTAATTAATCAATTTCAAAAACAAAATCTCTAAATTTTTTTTTCAATTAAAAGATTGTTTCTTTATCTTCCTTATCTTTTGCTTCAAGTTCAGCTTTTGTTACTGTATCTGTCAGTATTATATGCATACAATTGCTAGAGTTTTTCACAAGGTTTTTTCTTTTTTTTTCTTTTAGTTGTCTTCAAAATTTTCAAAAGAGCTTACAAAACTTAAAATTTCAGAATTGCTTGTATGTTTTCTGCTGAGCTCTGAACTGGCAAAAGGCTCTTGAACCATTTCTTGTGAGAGTAACAAATCATATGCATTCAAAGTGTCTTCTGTGTTTGTTTTATGTATTTGGATTTTATTTAATTGTCAGGTCCTGCAATTGTCATCATGATTACCCTGCTACTAGTAACGTGTAATCCAGTGCAACCTGTCCCATATCCTGCTGCCTTGGATTCACTTTCTAAGCAAAGGCTAGAAAAAATGTTCTTTCTGTCATCTATACTTACAATCTGTCTAATATCTGTAATGCTTATAGTGATATCTATTTTTTTTGTCTGTTTTATAGTTAGAGGTCTCCTAGGTACTGTGTTATATAGTTAAAGGTCTCTGTGGTATAGGTCTGTTATATAGTTAGAGGTCTCTGTGGTATAGGTCTGTTATATAGTTAGAGGTCTCTTAGGTACTGTGTTAGAGGTCTCTTAGGTACCTGTAAATTACTATATATGTTTGTTTTTGTTCTGTTAAAATTTTGACGCAGTATTCACTCACCTTTAAGTTGCTTTTTGTATGTTTGTGTTCTGTCTGAATTTCACAGCACGGTGTTCATTCACCTCTAAGTTACTATATTTATGTTTGTGTTCTACTTAATCTCTAGTATTCTGTTAGATTTTATGTTTTTCCTGATGCAATTTCAAAATATCTTCATCAATATTTTAAAGTATTGCTTACAGAAAGTTTTAACTACTCCAGGTCAGTTCAGGTTCATCATCACAATAACTCTGGTCATGTAACAACCACACTGGTATCATGTAACCCAGTACTACCTGCCACATGCCCTGCTGTTTTGTAAGGTTTGCTTTTTTTTAGGCAAATGCTAGGAGAAACAAACTCTGACAAAAAATCCCCTACCTTGGAGTTCTTGGTTAATCAAAGAATAGAGCTGGTGTCTAGATAAAAATTCTCATCTTGGGCAGATGTTAACTGCATTTAGCTTAAATTTACCTGCCTTGGGGTTCTTGGTTGAGTAAAAAATAGAGATTTTGTCTCCAGAAACATACTCATCTTGGGCAGATGAATATTTTTCTCGAGACAACATCTCTATTTTTTAGAGATGGTGTCTACAGAAAAATACTCATCTTGGGCTTGTTTAACTGCATCCTGCTACTTTCTTGTAAAGGTTCTCCTAAGCAAAGGCCTTTGGAGTAAGCAGCACAATTGTTCTAGGCTTTTGACCAGCCTCGAACCCTTTCTTCATCTATTAGGCTGATGTAGATGTAAACCTGTGTTACATAGTTTCCTGCTTAGGATGATAAATGCTGGACCTTTTTGATTTTACTCATAAATTTTTTCTTGTGCTTCTTTAATAGTGGTTATTCAACTCTTCCTATTATCTCCTGATTTAATGGTTTTAAGGCCAATTGGTAGTAAGGTTTTCTAAACTCTGTGGTAGCTCTCATAGAGGGTGATTCTATCAACAGCTGCAAAATATCAGAGTATTAACAGTGTCTGGTTGTGCATGGATGGTGTCCCTGTTAATGCTTTTGATGTGCATTGTAGAGGCCACATAAGGAGTCCTAAGTTACAACTTTGGGTTAATTAGCAGGACTAAGACAACTGCATTGCTCATTGCTAAGAATGGCATGCTCTTTTTATGAATGAGTCAAGTTCTCTTTAAACTTAAACCATGTCCAAAGTAATTAAAAATATTAAACATAAAAAACCACCCCCACTACCTAACTGTTTTACTATATCTTTCACAAATATTTGCGACCTTTGAAGTAACTTCCCACCAGTTGAATCTTACCTCTTGCAAAATTCACCAGACTTGCTTGCACTTTGTGAGACTAATTTAAATTCGGCTGTTCCTTCATCAGATCTTAGTATTGATTGTTACTATCCTTTGATTTGCAAAGACTCCATTGGTCACATACTTGACTTGGGGATATATTTATGCATCAATTCACCTATTTGTCAAAAAATCAGTTTTGAATCCTCTGACCATTCTTTTATGTGGTTCTGCTTAGTACCTCTTCACTCTATCACTTTTCTCTTCGTTGTTCTCTATCTTAGTACCTCTTCACTCACCTTTCTCTTTATTGTTCTCCTTCTCAAGACTGTACTCTTAGACGTAAGTTCTAATCAAATTGCCCACGCCTTTTCCTTTTACCCTTCTGTCAATATTGTTATTATTAGTGACTTTAATACTCATCACACTAAATAGCTAGGCTCTGATGCCAGTAACCCTGCAGGCACTAAATCCCATAACTTCTACATTTCTCAATCTCTTACTCAGATAGTTAACTTTATAGTTTGTTTTCTATTCAACTCAAATTGCTTACCTTCAGTCCCTGATTTGTGTTTTGTCTCTGACCCTAGGTTGTGTTCAGTTTCCTCTTGTTTTCCTTTAGGTGGTTCCGATCATGCAATAATCTCTAAAATTTTTTCATATTGTACTTTTCTTTGGACTCACCCTATCAACACACTACATACTACTAAAATAATAACTCTAAAGCTGACTGGAATTCTTTTCGTAATTTTCTTTGTGACGGTTTTCAGGCTGAAGTTTTTTTTCTCTCTGCTGATAAATGCACCTCCTACATTACCTCCTGGATCTAGGCAGGTATGGAAGCTTTTATTCCACCTTGTCTTTCTGTGCCAAGTCTTATTCTACTCCATGGTGTGTGTGGTGTCTGTGCAGCTGCTATATCTAATCATAATAATTTTTTTCATCTTTTTCAAAAGAGAATTTATGAGAACAAACTCCTATCTATTGTTCCATGAAATCAATGTAAAAATGTGCTGTCTGATGCAAAGCTCCATTATTTCCAGCTTCCATTGCTCAATCATCTCAATTAAACTCTTTTACAGTTTGTGGTCCAGACAACATTCCTGTTGCAGTCTTACAAAAGTGTTCTCCAGAACTTTCTTTAATTCTCTCTAAACTATTTAATAAGTGCTTGACTGAATCTTGTTTTCTTGCCTTGCCGAAAATGGCATCTGTTTTTCAATTTTTTTAAAACTCTGGAGAATATTCTGACCCATCCAATTATTGTCCAATCAGTCTTCTCTCTATTATTAGCATTTGAGTCTTTGATCAACAAATTTCTAACATTCCATATTGATTTTATTAACTATGACAATCAATACGGTTTTCAATCTTCTCAATCTACAGCTGACTTGCTAACTGCTGTGACTCAAAGATTATATCATGCATTATATGGAGGCGGCAAGGTTAGGGCTATTGCTTTTACATATCTAAAGCTTTAGTTTGACATGCTGGTCTTCTCCATAAGCTTGATTTATATGGTGTAATTGGGAAAGTTTTAGAGATTATCAAATCATTTCTTTCTTACCGCTTTATTAAAGTTATCTTTGAAGGCCAAAACTCTTCTTCATTTCCAGTAACTTCTCAAGGTTCTATGCTTGGTCTTGTTTTGTTTCTTTTCTACATGAATAATCATCCTGACATACTTACATCTTAAGTGGCTCTATTTGCTGATGACTCAACTTTATATTTCCGTCTTGACAAAAAGTTTTCTCATTTTGATCGCTTAGAGCAGGCAGCCAATCTTGAATATGATCTCACTTCTGTAATAGATTGGGACTTGCAGTTGCTTATTAAGTTAGTTATTAAATAGCATCAGGTTTTTCTTACTCCTGATTCCATTCTCTACCTCTTATTTGTCCCTGTATTGAATACTGTTGTCATATTTGAGCTGGTTTTTCTAATGATGCTCTTTCTCTTTTAGACAAGGTCCGAAAAAGGCATTGCAAATGCACTTGAACCTGATTTTTTTGCCAAGCTTGAGTCTCTTTCCGATCATTGTATAGTTGTATCTCTTTCTCTTTTCTACAAATATCTTGGTCACTGCTCAAAGACTCAACTATCTCTAATTACATCAACTTATTGTTTGATTTGTTATTTAGCACATTTTACTGTATCAGTCTCTACATGATCTAAAAACTTTTATTCTTTTAGATTTTTTCCCCACATTTGAACCCCTCAAAACTCTTTTCCATCTTCATGTTTTCCTGACTCATACATCCTACAACTTTTTAAGTATCCTGTCAACCATTTCCTTGCTATTTAACTCTATTCTGGTAGCTGCCAGCTTAATAATGGTTGCTTGCAGCTTTGTTGCAAGTGAATTAGAATAAGAAATTAGTAAGTGTGGAAAGACTTAAAACTTAAGATACAAGCGGTTTGATTTATGTATATAAATGATAAGTAAAATGTATTGGGTTTGCAAATTTAGTCTAAAAGACCATTATTTAATTCAAATTTTTTATCTCATTTTTAAAATTTGAAACAGTTGTAAATAAATGTCTTTGATAATTGCTTTTGTTTTTCATTTGTTGGTGAAACATTTGCTTATGAAAAAATGTTTTTTATATGGTTTTAAAATACATTTATAAATTTTTATAGCTTTATAACTGACTGAGTTGATTTCAAGGCAACCACTTATTTTTTTATGAGTTATTAATAATAGACTATATGGTGATAGTTAGATAAGATCAGATAGTTTCAGGTTTAAGTATTTTAAAAAAACTGATGCTGCATTTGATGACTTTTTAGTAAGAAATTAAACTGGCCACATGTTTAAAATCTAAGACATGTTGTTAGCAGCCCTCAGAATTAGACCTAACTATCAACCTCAAAGTGTTTGAGGTTGGCAAAAATTGCTGACGTCATTTTTATGTTTTATGGTAACCCCTTTGTGTCAAAATTTTTTTGCTGACCTGATGGCGACCTCTAACAGTTTGAGTTTAGCAATTTATTGCCGACCTTATTTTTCTTAATTCTGAGGGTTGTGTTAGAGATATGAAAAATGTTGTTAAGGGTATGAAAAATGTTTGACATGTTGTTAGGGTTATGACAAATGTTTGACATGTTGTTATGGTTATGAAAAATGTTTGACATGTTGTTAGGGATATGAAAAATGTTTGACATGTTATTAAAGGTATCAAAAGTCAATGATGTAAAATATGCCCAGAGAGAAAATTTTCAATGATGTAAAATATGCCCAGAGCTTGCTTTGAACCCGGGATCTCTTGCTTCTAAAGCAAGTGCTCTAACTACTGCGTTACATCCGCTTTTCTTAGCAAGCAATTAAGTTTCATTCTTCGGAGTGTTGATAAGACTACATATTGACATGTTATGTGATATTATTTTTATTACTAATAAAATAAAATTACCGAAATTTAAATTATTGCTTTTTTTATAATAAGTAATAAATAATTAAAAAAATATTTTGATTATTTGCAGTTTTTTCTTCAACTAACATATGTTTTATAATAAATAATAAATAACGAAAAAATACTTTGATTATTTGCAGTTTGTTCTTCAACTAACATATGTTTTATAATAAGTAATAAATAATTAAAAAATATATTTTGATTATTTACAGCTTGTTCTTCAACTAACATATGTTTACCATCAAGTTTTAAGTGTTCTAACTTTCACCCAACTTACAAAAATTTTTGAACATAGAAGAAACTATGATTTGCGCAAATTACTATCTGGTAAGTTATTAAATTTTTAATTTAGTTTACTTAATAATTAAATTGTTACAGTGTTAATTAAAAAAATATATATATAAAATTTGTACACTTTGACAAGTTTGGTGCCAAACTTTAGCAGGTCATAGACTAATCAAACTTTGAAAAGTTTGATTAGTCTATGACCTGTACATTATTACAAGTTTGATTAGACTGTGACTGTACATTGTTTCAAGTTTGATTAGTCTATGACTGTACATTATTATAAGTTTGATTAGTTTATGACTGTACATTGTTTCAAGTTATATTAGTCTATGACTGCACATTATTGCAAGTTTGATTAGTCTATGACCTGTACATTATTGCAAGTTTGATTAGTCTATGACTGTACATTGTTTTAAGTTTGATTTATCTATGACTGTACATTATTGCAAGTTTGATTATATATAATCAAACTTGTAATAATTATAAATATATTTACATAGCGTTTGATTATATATATATATATATATATATATATATATATTTATATATATATATATATATATATATATATATATATATATATATATATAAATATATATATATATATATATATATTTGATTATATATATTTGATTATCAAACTAGATATTACATACAGGGTGTGGAAAAAGTTCCCGTACAAAAATATAAACAGCAAAAACAGAAAAAGTTCCTGTACAAGACGAGAAACAAATAACACTTTAATTTAAAACAAAATAATACTAAAAAATACTAAAAGAATACGAAGTAATACAAAAGAAAAACACACTACATATTGAAAGAAAACACCATTCAGATAATTTTTTTTTAATTATACTTTTGTACGGGAAATTTTTCTACATCCTGTATATATATATGTATTACATTATTTGCTTATGGACTGGTGTTGTAGATGTAATTTGAATGGCAGCTGATTACTTATTGATGATTTTAATTGAAAATACTTTCCCTGGTGCACAAATGCAGTTTATGAAAAAGTTGACCTTCTCAATACATATTGTGACTGGTTGTGCTTAGAACATGTAGTTGTCATTTAATAAACAATTATGTGTTGTCTGTTTAGAACGAGGATGATAATGTCGGATATAGAACATATTTAAAGCTTTGACTGATATTAAATTGTTTTATCAGATCTCTTTTTTTTTCTGTGTTTGCCCTGGTATTTTTAGTTTTCTCTTCTTGTCTTAGAAATGAGAAAAGGCTGGAGTTGGGGTATCATAGTGCAGCTAGTGCTTTTTGTTGCATAATGCTGAATTTGCTTGAACTTGTTAATGTTGCTAATGAGGTATGGTTTAGTTAGTTTCCAACTTGCTTATGCTGCACTTGCATCTACTTGGGATTTTAATTCACAAGAACACCTGAGTTGTACTTATCATTGTATATTATGAACGATGAAAAAGTCCATCTTAACCTAAAATTATCTAATTATGAATAAGCCTTCTCTCAGATCAAGATGTATGATTTTACACTTTACTGTAGGTTACAGAAAATTTGCTGATACACCTATTAAAACAGCATTGTCAATCCTGGTATTTTTATGATTGCTAATATTTTTATTGTTTATGCGACACAAAGATTGCTAAAAGTGACCAACGGAGCCGTCCAGTTACGTAGACCTGGGAGATGTGAAAATAAAAACAGATTGTAGATGGTGTCATTAAACAAAAAATAAAAATCATAAGAAAATATAAAATGTGTGGCAAGACTTTTGTGAAGTAGAAAAACGAAGAATAGACGATAAGGGGGTATGGGGAGGAACAACTAACGCTCTAGTCACTCTGAGTGTTGAACATATGCAACAAAGAACAAATATTTGATATACTGATTTTAGAGCCTGTTGATGTCTACAGGTGTGATGGTGTAGTGCATTAGTATGTACCGTTTGGTCGTCTCGTATGGTCTCGTTATGTTTTCGTTCACTTTCAAATCGGGTGAATAGAAAGCTAAACACACTCATTCCCTGTGCTTATGGGCTGCCACATCAGAGCCAGATCTAAGACCTACAGAATGGATTTCAATTGATCGAATGCACACATTAGTCACCGTAGGCCACAAGCCATCGCTCTTAGTCAAAAGAGCCACTGCCCCGTGCTGGTGTGGAATGATGTGCTATGGAGTGAGATTTTAGATCCGAGCACATAGTCAGCGAGCGCTGATCCGACGTTTTTTGTGGAGCTTCCGAATGAACGTGTGCGTAAGTGTTAGCATAGCCATTAGGTTATTGGGCGCCGTAACCACACCCAGCGGAATAGCCTAATGTCCGTTTTGTCATTGTAGTGTACATTGGAAAAAGTCGGGGCTCACCAGCCACAAAGAATAAATTTGTTTGTTTATGAGACACAATGGTCGCAAAAAGTGACCAATGGAGCCGTCCAGTCACGTAGACCTGGGAGATGTGAAAATAGAAGTAGATTGTAGATGATGTCATTGAGTGAGAATCATAAATGAATGTAAAGGCTATTCTGCAGGAGGAATAAAATGTTAGGTCTCAGGGATAGGGTGAACAATAACTCACGCTCTAGACATCCTAAACAAATGATGAAACAATGTTTAGTCTATGACTAAACAAGTCAATATAGATCGGCTGGTTTATAAACGGCAACCATGGCTAAAATTATCGCACCATACAAAAACAATATAATAAAATAAGTAGATAACAAAATAATAAGAAAAATGATCAAAAATGATAGTACGGGCAATATAAAAAGAAAAAATAGGCTAATAAATGTGCTACTGTTTATGGTCTAAACTGATGTATGATTTTACACTTTACAGTAGGTTACAGAAAATTTGCTGATACACCTATTAAAACAGCATTGTCAATGCTGGTATTTTTATGATTGCTAATATTTTACTATTGTCAGCTTAAACCTTTATACAGTTCAATTTGTTGCCTTATTAGTTGGTTGGCTCTGTTGTCTTTTTGGTTGTTTTATTGATAATTGTAAACAATAATAATATTTTTTAATAAAGTACTATTTTCATACAAATAAGCTAATAAAATGATTATATTATACAAGAACTCAGACATAAGATATATTAATAAAAATAAAACAATAAAATGATTACATCACACAAAAGCCCACACCTAAAAAAAGTGTTCATACAAAGAAACTAATAAAATGATTACGTACAACTCGTGCATTAGCAAAAGACAATATGTTCAAAGTCTATAAAAAATTTTAAAAAACCAGGTTAATATACCATCATGTGTGTAAATAAATTACCATTGTTTAAATCAATGTTACCATTGTGTATATTAATATAGTGTAACCATAACCAGAGGTTCTTTGCATTCATAAAGATTAATCTTTAAGATATCTTTTAAGAATAATCTTTAAGATACAATAAGGAGAAACTAGTTGCAAACAAAGTTTTTATTATTATTGTTATTATTATTATTATTATTTCCATCTTAATTTTTACAAGCTTTTATCTAAATTTTTGAGAATTTTAGATTTAATTATATTTTATAAGGTACTGAAAAGTTTATTGATAATCTCTTGAACATGATGACATATGATCCAAGTTTTTTACTTCAGGCTGTAAGTTTGCTTCTTTCTACTTTTTATAATCTTTATTAGGTGGGATAATGGTTGAAAAACATTAACCAACCATTTTGAGTAAAATTCAAAAATAAAGTTGCTTTTTATAAATGTTAGTTGGTTAAAAGTTTTTTGACACAATTTAAGTTCTGATTCCTTAAAACAGGTGTTAAAGTTATAATAACAAAATTTTTAACAACAGCTCATTTAACATTGTTTCTTCTTAACTGTAAAAATTCAAAGTGGTAACTTTTCAATCAATTGCTAGTCAAAAAACAGAAAGTGCTTGATGATTTCACTCAACAGATAGATTTTGTCATACTGAGTTGCACTCAAAGATGTGAGAGGTTAATAAAGAGGTAAATCTTGAGAGGTTTCACATGTCAAAATGTTGAATGAGCTTAATGTTGAATGAGCCTAATTATAATGGCTGATGCTAATACCAATATTGATAAAAAAAAAGCTGATACTGATTCGGGTTGTTTATCCAATTAAAAAAAAAGATTTAAAAATATAGTGTTAATATTTGAATATCTTTTTTTACTTTATACTAACATTTTTTATACTAACCTATAATAAAATGTATTTACCTATAATAATATGTAAAAATATTTGTAAAAGGTTGGGTATTACTAAACTCAAACATGGAAAACATGTGTTTGAATAACTAACATGTATAAAGTCTATATTTTGAGATTATTATTTTATTTTGAGTTATATCCAACAACTTGTGACTAACCAGGGCTAGGTTTATGGTTGAGCTAATAATAAAATTAAGTTAGGGTTGGGTTTGGGATAATTAAATGTGGGTAAATTATAGTTTTTTATTTGGGGATCCAATTTACAGAAAAACTGTGCAAATCATATTTTGAAAAATTATGGGGGAAACCTTTTTCGCCTATGATTATAATAAAATTTTACAATTAAAAACACATTCCACATGGTCTCTCTCCAAGATTTTCAGTTTGCTCATTCTTAAAATTATAATGAATAAATATTATCTTTCTAAGAGAGTTTCTAAGACAAAAATAAAAAGCAAAGGACTCTAAACGCACGCTAACCTTTACTTCAAAACGCACGCTAACCTTTACTTCAAAATGCATGCTAACTTTTACTTCAAAATGCATGCCAACTTTTACTTCAAAATGCATGCCAACCTTCAAAAGTTTTTCTCTTTTGCTTTGATAACTGTTCCTTATTTTAAAAAGATTGTTGAAGTGTCTTATAGAAAAATAAGCTATGCATTAAAAAGCAACAATCGTTGTTAAGCTTTAAATTTTTTTTTTAAAGTTACTTAAAGTTGGACTAAGAGAGATCAAATTCACAACCAAAAAAGCAAATTTTCAAAGAGATAGGCATTGAAGAAAACTAGTAATCAACTACAGAAAAAACTGTAATACAACTATAGAGAAAACTGTAAATTTATTTGTAAAACCTCTACTCCTTTTTCATAATCTAGTAGACAATCAGTAATGAACTACTACTACTACTACTACTACTACTACTACTACTACTACTACTACTACTACTACTACTACTACTACTACTACTACTACTACTACTACTACTACTACTACTACTACTACTACTACTACTACTACTACTAATACTACTACTACTACTGCTACTACTACTACTACTACTACTACTACTACTACTACTACTACTACTACTACTACTATAACTTGTGCAGAAGAGCCCTAGTGTTACGAATTTTGACATTGAGACAAGAGAAGTGTAAAAATGTTATTTAAAACAATTTTTTTTAAATTGTTGAAAAGTATTAAGTATTTTTGTTTTAAAGTATTTTTTTTAACATAATAATATTTTGCTCACATAAAATTAACTTTGTAAGTCCATTGTGTCATTCCATAACTAATAAATAGTACTCTGATACCATCGTAAGGAGGTTACATAGTGGTGACTGACAAGAGTCATTGTATACTTTATAAAAAAGAATGTAACAGTAAGTTTCCTATTGGCAAACTTTGTCACCAGGAATAGTAAAACCTGATCAATTTATATTCTTTACAAAAATCCCATATACTTCATAGCAATAAAAAGTGTCCTCTGGGTTTTTATCTTTTACAATTAATGTACCCAGCAATATATACTAATGACATTTTAATATCGACAGTTAATGAATCAGGTAAATTCTCAACAATGTTGCAAATAGCCTCTCTTGGTAAAAATTTACATTTTGGACAAGAGTGATCTGAACCAAGATTGATTAACATATCTGAATTATTCCTAGACTTTAATAGCAACTTTGTACAATATATAGTTACTTTTTCAAGAACTTGATACTTTGACTGGTAACATTTTGTAAATAAATTTTGGTCCATTGAACAAAGTTACAATCAAAAAGCTCAGTACTGTGTTTGCTAGTAGATGAGATTTGTTAACTGGTTTACCAAATATGCCGCTATGGTACTGCACCATGTGCTTAGCATTATCACTATAGTTTATAGTAGTTATAGTATATTAAACGTTAATTTTTATTTAACATTAAATAATTTTAAATTTTTGTTGTTATATAATTTATAGTAGTTATAGTATGTTAAACGCAAATTTTTATTTAACAGGAACGTCACCCTATAGTTATGAATTTTTTTATAGCTTTTGTAGTCAAGCATGTGAAAAAAAATGGAAAGGAGAAGGTGTCAAAATAGACACTTTTTTTCAAGCAGCAGTTCTCTAAGAAGCGTCAGATTCAAATATACGCAGATAAAAAAGATAAAAATGGTCATAAACTTTTTTAAAGAAGTATTTTACATAAAAATAGGAAGTGTCAATTAATATTGTTGCCCAATGTGGCGTGAATGTATCATAATTTTATTACACTGCACTACTACGTTTTTCTGCTGTAAATTTTGTGGCATATCTAATTTTGTAATATAACTCGTGCACAGGGTAAATTTTTTTGAAGTCGTCCTAATTCTAAATATGCAATTTGATATACATATTTCAGTTATTTACAAATATGGGTTTGCATATTTATAAATAACTGAAATACCTTTATAATTAAAGTCAGCCAGAACTTGGTATTTACATTTTAGTTATATTGTTTAAAATAGTGATTTCTAGTTTACATTTTAAACGATTTTTACATATCTATATCAATTAAACAATTTTCACAATTAATGCGACTGAAGTACTTAAAGGGAACAAAATCATGTGACAATAAAATCAATTTTATCTGTATAATTTTTTAAGTAAAGCGCATTTTACATGCACTGCTTTATTTTCAGTTTCAAAAAAATGTCCTGTTATTGAAAATCGGTCTTGTTGTTGTTAAAGTTGCGTGAGGACTAGGGTGTCCCATTCCCAAAAAATTTTATCACGCTAAATTGTGGTTTAGACTAAGGGGAAAAAAATGTACGAAGTATTTCTTTTTAAATAAAAATTTTAGGGTCCCACCACTCAAAAAAATGCTAAAAAATCTGTTTTTGCTGTCTTTTTTAAGAATTTTTGCTTAATATGTTAACAAAGGTATTCCATAATAACTTTAACACAGTATTATTTACTATCTTATTGTTGTATAAAAAATTCGACTTAAAAAAACTAATTTAAGAGTCCCCTCGAATTAAATAGTCTAATTGTTTTGTAATTTTGCAAAGTAAAGTCAGTAAAGTAATTTGCGCCAGAGTTTCTTAAACTGTATCATTAACTATTATTAACCGTGCAGGCTTAAATGCAGGACAAAATAAAAATTTTCACGTTTAAAAAAATTGTTTCTTTTTCAACGACAATAAAGTTGTTCGTAGCAAAGTTCGTTAAACGTTATCTTAATTAGTTAGAAACTCAGTCATATGCTTTTGCTGCTGTTTGTACTGTGTTTTTTCTGTGGCCACCACAAAAATGAATCTACCTTCTAAACTATCAACACCTAGTGAACCTATAATAATAGAGAAAAATTATTTAGTGAAAAAAGAAAGATCCTCGCAAAATCATCATTAAGATTACTTTAATGGATTTGGATTAAAGAAAAATTATTCAGTAAAAAAAGAAAGATCCTTGCGAAATCATCATTAAGATTACTTTAATGGATTTGGATTAGAGAAAAATTATTCAGTGAAAAAAGAAAGATCCTTGCGAAATCATCATTAAGATTACTTTAATGGATTTGGATTAGAGAAAAATTATTCAGTGAAAAAAGAAAGATCCTCGCGAAATCATCATTAAGATTACTTTAATGGATTTAGATTAGAGAAAAACCAGATAACAAGCGCATTGATTTTTTTATTGCAGTTTTTAATGGTTATGTTACCAGTATGTTGAAAAAAAGTAAAGTATTTAAAATGTATGTATGAAAAAAAATGTCAGAGAAAAAAAAAGACTTTTGGAATCATTGAACTTGGAACAAAATCATGTGCCAATTAAATCAATTTAAATGATTATATTTCTTAGGTAAAGGTGTGACAATATTAATGACAAGAATTATAAGTTTCAGCATTTAATAATATAGTAGGGTCATTCCATGCCAAGTGGTGCAAAGGTCCCTTATGGACCATCTCAGATTTTATTGAAATTTTTTAATTTTGTACATATATATGTTAAAAGCATGTTTTAAAAATTTTAGATCAATATCTAATATGGTTCTTGAGAAAACGCTATTTAAGTAGTGGGCTATTTTGCATAAAATTTCACTCTACAAGAAAAAAGGGTTTTTTCATCATTTTTAACAGCCAATAACTTTTGAACAAGTTAGTTTTATGCTTCAATTATTATAAGATAGCAAGTGTGCTGTGGATACTTTGAAAAAAGAAAAAAATATTATTTCTGGCATCTTAACTTTTTCCATAATGGCGGGCTAAAGTTGATTTTTTTGTTTTAAGAATAAGTTTTTTTGTGATTTTAAAGACCTTAATCTTAAAAACTAGTTACAAAGTAATACAAATCAAATTGCCTGCTGATCTACATGTGGTGGATAAACATTTTTAAAAAAATCAGTTGATTAAAGAGCTGCATTCAAAAGTTATAGGTCTCCAAAATGAGTCAGATCGAGATTTTCGTAAAATTGATCTGTGATACAAAGCATCTGTTACCTAAGATGGCACTTTTTTTTTTTTATAAAATTTTTTATACGCATCAATTAAAGACTGTTAATTAATAAAAACCAAAAAAATTAATGGGCGCTTATTTATAACCCCCAAAAGGTAGTCTCTAAAAGTCAGGTAAATTTTCCATAAAATTCTGAAATTGACATAATAAATAAACGCATTGAAATAATGTTATTTATTATGAAATATCAATTAAAAAATATCAATGCTTAAAGCCTTTTAATCCCTTTAGATAAAGAACTTTTAAATCCCAATAGATAAAGTCCCCTCCCCTCTGTCCCCTCCCCTCTTTATAATACAATAATTTTTTTAATGAAAAACAAACAAAATGTTTTTAAGAAAATAAACAAAAATAATAAAATTTACAAAAAGTTAAATTTCTCAAATAATAAAATAATCTCATTGATTTCTTTTAAGTCAATACTATAAAATCTTCCACTGTTTGACTGGACTTTAAGAGATTGCACTTTGCATAAAATATGCATTAGAGGTACCCAACAAAGATCATCTCTGCATGGCCACGTAAACTTGTTACATAAAGACTTTTTCATGAATTTCATATTAAGATCTTGATGCTCTTCTGAAATACTAAGAATATTTCCTAAATACCATTGAGCATCGTAAACGCAGGCCACATATTCTCCTGGTGAGTAACTGGAAATTTTATTAATATAAATTCTGCAAGTAGAAAAATCCACATTAGTGCAAATAATATCAAATGAGACTTTTCTTATTTTTATTGAGGTAAGTGACATTGGGATAAAACTGTGGTGGTTTCGTGTCCCAGGTATTGTCGAACAAGAACGATATCTCTCTTCCAAATTGAAGTTTGTAGTATGTGTTTCTATTGAAACTTTGTCAACAAAAAAAAAAGATATTCCTTTGACGTGTTGAACACACCAGCTGTACATTTTGCTTGGTGTGTCAATAGGATTGTTTAGTGATTGTAGACTGGCTCGTGCAACAAGACGTTTCACTGTTCCACCAACACCATCACAAGGGCTTTTACCATGCGATGTTGCAAAAAAGTGCCACTCTGATAAGATTTTTGTAATTTTTATATTGTGATGCAGCTCCATCACTAAAATAGATAATGTGTTCAAATGTTTGTAATTGTTTAAGTTTATCAATAACATTACCGATAAAGCAATGAACAGCATCTGTTCCATGTTTCAGATGATCTGATATAACACAATAACTTTGACTATCAAGTTTTCCATCTTTTATAAAATTTGCAACAAAGGGGTGCACAGTTGCTTGGCTGTTATTCCAGTGAAAACCTTGCACTGCATCCTGTATTAGAAAACTATAGTTTTCTGCAAAGTCAAGAAGAACCAAAGCTTGATTTTCTTTTAAATTAGTTTTCAAATGTTGGTAGTAGGTGGCTTGACTTTTTGATATAAAATGATGCACTCGTAAACTATCTAACTGTTCATAAACCATTTCAATAAATTCATCTAAAGGTAGAGTTGCTGGTACTAAAGTACATTGGTAATTTGATTTTTGCCATTGATAAAAGTTAACTTCACTAATTTCTTTTTCTGTAAACAAAGTGTCAATGTAGTCTAACAAAACCTTTTTAGCAGGACATTTATCGCAGCTATGCAGCATACAATCTCTATTTTCAATGCTACAAACCATTAATTTTAATAAGATTTTGTAATCAGAAATTCCAGGAATTTTCTGTACAAGGAGCTTTACATTTTGATGGTACTGGCAAACACAAACTGCATGCAGACCAGAAGCACCACCCACCTGAAGGGACCACTTGGGCCTTAGCTCACAAAATTTTGAAAATCCAACTTTAAGATAATTATATTTCTTTTTAAACTCAATATGTAGCTCTTTCATATTGACTAGTAGAAGGCACTTTTGGATATGTTGCTTTTTACTATCTACTTTAACTGAAACAAACTCTTTTTTTCCTGGACAAACCCTTGAATATTCATCGCATTCGTAGAAATGAACAACCTCTGTAATTACATCTTCGCTTAGTTTTCTACCCGATTTTGGAGAAGGTTTTGATAGTATTCCACTTTTTTTACTTAATTTTCTGGCTTGTACTACAGATCTTTTTGAAGTAAAAAAAAACTTCTGAGTTTTCTCTATTGACCAACTGTCTGAAGTGAGTGTAAGAAGTGTGATTTTTTCAGAATTTGACAATGTTTTTTCAAATTTTAACTTAATTTGAGTCATAATATTGTCTAAATCTGTGTTTGTTTTTTTCAAACATTTTTTTGAGGGTGATTCAATTCCACAAAGTGCAGCTATTTCTAAACCTAGCACATTGGCAACAGCCTTTTGTGTATGAGCTCTTATGCTATCAATTTTACGCTTTCCATATGCAACTCTATCTTTTTTTGAAACAAGTTTTAGAGGTGAGCATCCAAAACTTGTAATACTTGAATTAAGATCTTCTTTTAATGTATGGTTGTCAACATAAATTTCTTTTTCTTGGAGTTCATTTTCTTTTGTATTATGTTTGCAATTCAGAACTTTTCTGCAACTAGTGCAAATTTTTTGACCAGTTATTAAACCAAAATCTTTGGCATATGAAAGACTGATAACTCTAAGAGAATCTAAAAAATAACGGAAATAATTATTAAATATTTTTTTTTAATTTATTTAGTGTTGTTAAGGTATTTTTATTAAATTAAGATATTAAATATTGAAACTTACTTTTCACATTTTTTGCGTGCTTGTTCAACGGATTACAACAATACCTGCGATGTTCATTCTCATACCTCGACAAGTAAACTTTCTCGTGATAGCTACAAATAAAATCTATGGGATTTATTTTGCTTCTTAAAGAAATAAGCTCTTGGTTTAGTTTAGACAGTCCTTGGTAGCGTTTACTTTTATTAGATAGATAGCACTGTTCATTTAATGCTTTACCAATACAGCAAGTAGAAAGCTCAGGCATATTACTTATTATTAATTAGTTCTAAAATACAACAATTTGGTTTTATTAGTAATTTTTAGATTGACATACTAGTAATATAGAATTAAATGAAACAATAACTAAACTTTTAAAAAGTAATAATTTTTTATGAAAAATTTACCTGACTTTTAGAGACTACCTTTTGGGGGTTATGAATAAGCGCTCATTAATTTTTTTGGTTTTTATTAATTAACAGTCTTTAATTGATGCGTATAAAAAATTTTATAAAAAAAAAATAGTGCCATCTTAGGTAACAGATGCTTTGCATCACAGATCAATTTTACGAAAATCTCGATCTGACTCATTTTGGAGACCTATAACTTTTGAATGCAGCTCTTTAATCAACTGATTTTTTTAAAAATGTTTATCCACCACATGTAGATCAGCAGGCAATTTGATTTGTATTAACTTTGTAACTAGTTTTTAAGATTAAGGTCTTTAAAATCACAAAAAAACTTATTCTTAAAACAAAAAAATCAACTTTAGCCCGCCATTATGGAAAAAGTTAAGATGCCAGAAATAATATTTTTTTCTTTTTTTAAAGTATCCACAGCACACTTGCTATCTTATAATAATTGAAGTATAAAACTAACTTATTAAAAAGTTATTGGCTGTAAAAAATGATGAAAAAACCCTTTTTTCTTGTAGAGTGAAATTTTATGCAAAATAGCCCACTACTTAAATAACGTTTTCTCAAGAACCATATTAGATATTGATCTAAAATTTTCAAAACATGCTTTTAACATATATATGTACAAAATCAAAAAATTTCAATAAAATCTGATATGGTCCATGAGGGACCTCATTAAAATTTGCACCACTTGGCATGGAATGACCCAGTAATAAAGTACACATTGAAAAAAAATTACTAAAATAATAAATTGCCTTGAATTGTAGAGATTGTTATTACAAAGCATGTGCTTTCCTGTTTTTTATTATGTTCTACTCGTAAATCAATTTAGTACAGCTGGTCTAGAATATTTAAGCTATACCTCCTCAACTATTTATATATACCTTGCTCCTCGCTAACTAAATAAACAAAAAATTATCAAATTATACATAAGCATATATATATATGTGTGTGTGTGTGTGTGTATATATATATATATATATATATATATATATATATATATATATATATATATATATATACACATATATATATATATATATATATATATATATATATATATATATATATATATATATATATATATATATATATATATATATATATATACACATATATATACACATTTATGTATATATATTTATATATATTTAATTCAGAAAAAAATAAACTACACAAAACTTAATTTTAAAGTCTTTTATTTGTCTTTTAAACTTGATAGATTCTCATCACATCAATGCTATTCATAAATGCTGATAGGTTCTCATCACATTAATCCTACCTGTTTGAAAAAGAAAAAAAATCAAATAATAAATTAATCAAATTAAACAGCTTTTGTAAAAAATTGCCAAAAACTATACTAACAAATTAAACCTACTAAAGTTCAAACAAATACTTTGCTTGTTAAATGTTACTTTGCTATTCTGCTATTCTTAATAAATATTAAATAACTAAATGATAATTTGATTTAAAATAATGATTTGATTTAATGATCTTAATTATTTAAAATTATTATTCTTAAACTTTTTAAAATTTAATTTATATGTAAGTTCAACTTAAATATAAATTATATGTAAGTTAAACTTACTTTAAGTTTAATTTACATATTTTGTAACTTTGGTTACAGTAACCGAAGCAGCATATCAAAAATAGTGTCTACTTTATACATAAAAAAAAGCCTCATCTACTAAACACACTCAATAACAATATATAATAAAAAAACTCAATAACATAGTATATAATAAATAATGCTTCAAGTTTATTGTAGTATTATATTTAAAATTTAAAAGTAAACTTCAAAATTTAATAACCATGATATAAAGGCAAACAAAAAATATTTTAATACTAAGAATATTTTACAACCTTTTGAAATTCTTTTGTCTTACAGTTCTCATCTTTACAATCAACGATTAAACCCCAAACTGTTTTACAAAATAAACTAATTCTGGTTGGCTTTTCAAAAATGACGTAAACCGACTTTTAACAATAGGTTCATTTGAAAATATAACTGATGATAGATACTTGTATATAAGCTGATTCTCATTCTCTACAAATTCTTTTTGTGTTCTTTTGAATGTGACTTCTGGAGATGGTGCAACATAATCAAGGTCAGAAAATTATCTGTTTTAACATGATCTGCACTTTCAAAAAACTCATCATTTACATTTATTTTTCTTTCTTTTTTATCTTTTTTATAAATTATATAACTTTGTTACAGGTTCACCTTTCTTCTTTTTTTTCCCTGCAATTTCATCATTTTTTTTTTGATTGTTTCAATTTTAGGCTCAATTAAACTTTTTCAACATTTGGTGTGGAAGTTATACTTCTTTTACAGATTGTATGTCTTACTTTATCCAAGACTTTCTTCAAATCACTGTCAGCACCTGAAATCTTTTTTCTTACATCCGCTATAGTAATCAAGCCTTTGTTTATCTCGACATTAAACAAGTCTATAGGGGTGTTTATTTTATCAGTAACATTTTTTAAAACTCCATCAGTTGATCTTTGTACAGAAGTTAACGCAGTACACATGCTTGATGCAGAATTTTGTGCATCATACAATGCAAATTTTGTTTCAGCAGCTTTCAAGCTGTAATACGAGTGGTGTGCTGTTTAAATGTAGAAATTTACTATGAATTTTAGTTGTAGTGTATTTTCTCACCAGGGTTGGATTTGTTGCAGAAGAATCTGAATTCTTTTTGCCCAAAGCAAAATAGGGTAAACTGCGAGGATATCATTGATGAATCCATAGCTAAACCACTGAAACTTAGGAAAACAGGTTCCTTATCAGTTGGATGAGATATGTCTTCAAGCTTATTCTTAAGAAACTCTATGTAAACTGTAACTTCATTGTACAGTTCTACAGTCATTGTTATGTTATCAGGTCCTTTGCAGCTTGTTTTATATTTTTTAACACTAATTGTATAGCCGCTAACATTATGAAGAACTCTTCTAAATTCACCAATAGTCATATTGCACCAGCCCTTGATGAATTATTGAATAGTATGTAGGTTAATAAATATGATCTGGCTAAACAATAATTAGACATTTAAAACAAAGTTACTGTTATTGTAGCTTTTTAAAATTTTCTTTGCCCTTTTTACATAATCTGAAGCATCAAGTTTAGTGATTTCTTGCTCAGATGGAAAGTTGTGAAAATCTTCCAAATCTTTCTCATACTGCCTTTCTTGAATGCCTTTCCATAAGGTACGCATCTATTGTTTAATCAAAATAGTTTCACATACTCATCATTAGTAATGATATCATTTCTTTGTCTCAAAATACAAAAATCTAAAAATATTTGTATTGAACCTAAATAAGTTTTAATTGTTCCAGGTTGTTTCTGGTCACTTTGCATTTTCAACATCCATGAGTTTAAAAAAGAAGTGCAAGCAAGATGCTTATAATTAATGTCATCGTCTGCAGCGTGTTGCACTACACCCATAGTTTCCTTTTTATGTTTTTTAGCTGTACGCTCAGGTTTGATCTCACCATCTGGACTTTGCAGTAAAATTACAAAATCATCTAAAAATTATTTTTCTTCAGATAAAGTCATGTAAAAAATCTGCTTACCATCATCAAAGTCAACAGATAAATTTTCATAATCTTCTTTAGAAAATCTTTTATAAATATATATATATATATATATATATATATATATATATATATATATATATATATATATATATCATCAGTATACATCATTTTGAGATGAACAAATAAGTTTTTGCATAATAGTTAAAATAATTTCTAGGAAATTTAGACACCTTTTTTATAGCAGAAGCTTTGAGTTTTGAAATGACCTTTTAAAACAAAAATAACAATAATTAATTTTTTTTTTTAATAACAGCAAATACATATTTACAAACCTATGATTCTTTCTATTTATGACTTCAAAATGTGATGTGTCACTAAATACCTCATGAGGCCAATGATTTCGAGTCTAATCAACATAGTTTTTACACCAAGTGAGTCTCTACTTTTTTTATTTTAATAACAACGTTGTTTATGTGTTTTGCAACTTTTCAACCCTTTTCTAACAAACAACGCTTGCAAAAATGGTTTTTTTCTTAAATTAGGATTTGATTTAAAAACTACTCTATATCCGGCTTTTCTAAATATTTTCCTTAACTTTGGTGATAGTGAAGGTATCCACGGTAATGATACTGTTGGGAGAGCATTGTTCTCAGATTGAATTCTATTGTTCTTTACAGACCATTTTTTCCTAATTTGATTTGCAATACTTTTTAGTTGGTTTTCAGTGTACCCATTTTCAATAAAAACTTGACTAAGAAAGTTTATCTCGTTTTTTAAATGTGTAACACTACATATGTGTAGCATATGAAGTATGCCCTGTTAACATAACCTTTGAATATAGCACATAAAATTTTGGGGTCATGATTCGCTTCTTTTCTGTAGACTTTAAACTCATACTTACCTTTGCTGTTATTTATTATTGTTATATCTAGGAAATGTTATGGCTTTCTGTCTCAAATGAGTATTGTACTGTTGGGTGTTGTTTATTTAAGATTATTTTGAATTTCTCTGCTTCTTGTATGTTTGAAAATCTAGCATGGCTATCATCAACGTATCTTAGATACGATTTTAAGTCGAGAGGAGGATTTAATGTCATTGCAATTTTAAAAGCGTTTTCTTCGTGATGTTGTAGAAAAAATTCTGCCAATACAACCAATGAAAGACCAATAGGACTCCAATTCATGGATCTCATTGTTCCACAAAAAATAGCAGCGATGTAAACAAAGCTCTATAAGTGTTTTTGTTTCTGATATAATAAGCTTGGTAGAACATCTGTAGGATTCATCTTTATTTAATTGATCTATAAGAATTAAAGTAGCTTCTTTAAGTGGAATTAATGGATACAGGTTTATTACATCGAATGAAACTTGAACTTCATTTTTGTCAACACTATTTAAGGTTGTATTGCTTTAACTAAGTAGTTAGATATTCCATAATTAGGCGTGTCGATAGTTGATATAACTATTCTCATAGGGTAAGCTTTTTCAGGCTTGTGAGCCTTAATTAGACCATACATACGAAGTGGGATTGAATCACTTGGATATATACTGTCATTTTCTGTTTTTGAAAATCTTTGTTTTTTATTAAGTTGTGAGGGATCTTCACTTAAAACTTTTTTTTGACTAATTTGATCGCGAATTCTTTCTAAAGCTTTTTTTGTGTTCAATTCTCATAAACCCATTACCCTTATCAAACGGATATATATCGACAAGTTTATTTTCCTTAATTTCCTTTAGAGCTTTTCTTTGCTCTGTTGTTAAGTTTTGGCTAATTTTTTTACCCATTTTAAGTTCTTTCAAAACATTTTTTCTCAAATCCTGCGCATTTTCAATTTTGTTGTTAAGTTTTGCTCTGAAAAAATAAATTGGGAGAAAACTAAAACTCTTAAAGTTGAAATAAAAAAATTCGACCGTAAAGTATGTGAAGCACTTGAAATACAGAGGCACCAATGTTTCCCCTCAAATGGCGGAATAAATCTCGATAATGGGCAATTTGTCAAAACTAAATTTTGGACTCCGTTTCTTATATTCTTATGTAAAGAAAAAAGAAGCCATTCAACTGCTGACACCAGTTAAAAAATTTGTTAAACTGTTTTTTAACGTTCAAAAAATTTTGTAATATTTTACGAGCTGATGATGCTGGTGTCCATAACCAGTGAAAATTTTTCAAAATAAATTATTATTTGTATTAAGAGAATTCGTATTGTTTGATGTTTTCTTATTAATATATATATATATATATATATATATATATATATATATATATATATATATATATATATATATATATATGTATATATATATATATATATATATATATATATATATATATATATATATATATATATATATATATATACAGGGTGTTCGGGATAAATTTGACATAGTTATAATTGATTATATTTTTTTGTAGATTAGAGGTATTAATACACACTACAGGTCATTTAAAAGTTTTAACCCTTCTTCATTCATATACAAGATGTCAGAAAGGATGGATGACTGGAACTTGCATCATGATGATTCGTGCCGTGAAATGAATGTTGCATCCTCTACTATGAAGCTTACACTCAATGAAGACCTTCGCTACTACTCATACAAGCGCCACAAAGGTCAGCTACTCACAGAAAAGGCCCGTGAAAAACGTTTGATAAACGCGAAGAAACTTCTAAACAAAGTTAAACATCCTGTAGAACCACAAACAATCTGGTTTTTTTCCGATGAGAAAAACTTTTGCCAGGATCAAAAACACAACACGCAGAATAACAGGTGGCTTGCATGCAGTACAAAGGACATTCCTCGTGTAATGCAGACTAAATTTCCCCAAACTGTGATGGTTTTCGGATGTGTATCCTCTGAAGGCGATGTGATGGCTCCGCATTTTTTCCAAGAGGGCCTCAGGTTGACTTCAGATGGCTACGTGGAGTTGCTGAACACTGTAGTCAAGCCCTGGATAACAAGGGTAGCCAATTGTAGGCCGTATGTATGGCAGCATGATTCGGCCCCTTGCCATACCTCTGTGAAAAGTCAAAAATGGTTGTCTGAAAATTTCTACGACTTCACCAGTCCAAATGTTTGGCCTCCAAACTCCCCAGACCTTAACCCCATGGATTATTTTGTATGGGGCGCAGTTGAAAAAGACACCAATCGCACTTCCAGTAATACAAAAGCCCAGTTAGTGGATAAAATTAAAACAGTTTTTGAGGCCCTTCCCAGGGAGCATTAGCTTGAGGCCCTTCCCAGGGAGCATTAGCTTGAGGCCCTTCCCAGGGAGCATTAGCTGTAGCATTAGCTTGTTCGAAATTCCGAAGCAGGATTGAAGCAGTAATCGATGCTAATGGTGGTTATTTTGAGTGAATTTTGTTCATAGTATTGTAATTTACTATGCCTGTAATTTTTTCGTCAACTCATTAAATTTAATAGATACAAAGAAGATTTTCCTTTTTCTTTCGAAACTGTCAAATTTATCCCGAACACCCTGTATATATATATATACACTCGAACCCGAAACCTCTCGGAACCGAGAGGTTCCAAGTTCGATCTCCACCACGTCCCTGGTAGTACCGCGCTTAACTTGTTTCTCCATGCAGCGGCCTTGTTCGTCAAGGTTTATGTTTCGAAGTTATAGAGTTGAGAGAGGGTTATAACCACTGTTAAGTAGCCTCCTCATCTGTAGTGGCCTTCTCGGCCTTGGGGAGGTGAATAACAAAAAAAAAAAAAAAAAAACAAATATATATATATATATAGCATTACAATATAAAAATCACTCAAAACTTACCTTCAGTGACAACATTTTCTGCATTTGCCATAACTTCAATACTATCTATATAATGAAAAAAATGCAGACAAAAATAAAATAAAAAAAGTGTAACAAACATAAAAAATTAGCAATATATATCTTGTCAATAATATCTTAAATATATTGAATTACATATGTTTTAGTAGGATATCTGAAACTATAGAACAATCATTTGAACTAAACACAAATTTTAAACATAAATGGAAAAAAATATTTTCAAAATAAATATATGTTAGTATATTTTTACTTCTAAGTTGTGAAATAGTTTTTACATAAAAGCTTTTATAAAAAATTACCATAACAAGTTTTGCAAACAAAATTTTCTTCACCAACTGTGCTACCTTTGAGATTCTATATTCACAACACATGTGCATAATACACAAGACAAACTTCTAAAAAATTCTTGATCCATTGCTGATTTTCTTAAGCTATATATATATATATATATATATATATATATATATATATATATATATATATATATATATATATATATATATATATATATATATATATATATATATATATATATTTGCAAATGAGATGCTAACAAAGGGAAGACACATGAAACCATAATAATATCTGGTATGCTATCTTTGAGTCACACCTTTACTATGGATACCAGATATGGGGACGGAAATATTCTATAAATAAAAGAGCCTTAAAAGTATACAAAAACCGTCTATGAAAATAATCAATTAAATAGCTGTGACAGTCTATCAAAAATAATGAAATTAAATCAAATGATCTACTTGCTGAACAATGCCTTTGCATGAGCAATTATAAACAGAAATAAATTCAACAAATAAAGTTTCAACAATTAATTCAAGTTTACAGTTAATATTAACAACCACAATCTTAAATCAGTACAAAAATCTCATACCAAACAAGTAAACAGAAGTATGTTTATCAAACAAGTAAAAGAGTTTATCTTGAAAATACTAAAATAAACTACAAAATAAGTATTTGAGTATGCATATATGTGTAAGTTTATACTAATATATATAATATATATATATATATATATATATATATATATATATATATATATATATATATATATATATATATATATATATATTTATATTTATATATTTGAATATAATCCTTCACGCTCTAAAGGTAACTGTTTTAAAACTCATTTTAAACTTGTTTACTTTCAGTATCAAAATGCGTAACATGAGGGCTCAATATAGTAACGCTAGGGCTCAAAAAGTAACATAAGGGCGTTTTGCGTAACTTCAGGGCTCTTAAAATGTAACTTGCGGGCTCACAAAAACTACTACTACTACTACTACTACTACTACTACTACTACTACTACTACTACTACTAATCTAGTCAAAAAATTTAAGTTCTTTTAATTTTTTTAATACCTTTATTTTTATTAACTTAATATTAACATTACTGTTTGTTTAAGGTTCGATGTTTACCAATGTCAAGCGCTGTTAGAGACACTATAGGGCAAGCATTACAGTTTGTCAAATGCAAAGTATCTATTTAATGGCATTTATTTCATAGACTTTTTTAGATAATAACTTTAAAAGACTGTTTTAGATAATGTTTTATTGAGTTGTTATGAATTAGTATTTACAATTTTTGCAATCAGGAGTTAGTATTTGCAATATTGGTTGTCGGAAATCAACTTGTAACAATGGTTAGACCAAAGAAGTTTAGTTTACATCCTTCAGGTTTTATTTAATTTTAACTTTTTGTGTTCAATATTAAAAAAATGAAGTATTTATTTTTTTGTTAGTAAAAGTAATTTTTTATAAATAACTTTATTCTTTGGTATTTTTTAGATCTTCATCTAGTATTTAATCTTGTTAATGCTTCAAAAGCATTTCACTCAGCAGAGTCTTGGACACCAATATGCCTGCCCCGTTTTGATAATAGTGGTTATTTATATGCTCATATATCCTACTTAAACGATGATTCACCTGCTTGTCTTTTATTATTATCATCTGACAGAAATGCATTTTTTCCACTTTCAACATGTAAAGCAAAAATAATAGAGGTTTTAACTTGAAATTTTTAATTTTAAATTTGAACACATCATATATTTCCTTTATTTAATTAGAAATACTTCTCATAGCGTTTAGAAAAGTACAAATGTCTTGAATCCCTATCAAAAGCTGCCAAAGTTGATAGTTATAAAATTGGTAGGGCTTATAATATTTTTTTAAATATATGACTTTTAGTCACTTCTACTATTTTTGACTCACATCTACTATTTTAAGAGTCACATCAACAATATTTAGAGTTACATTTACTATTTTTAGAGATACATCTACTATTTTTAAAATCATATTTACTATACAACCCTCGGAATCAGGAAAAATGAGGTTGGCAATAATTTGCCGACCTCAAACTGTAAGAGGTCAAACTGTTAAAAGCCAACCCTAATTCCGAGGGTTGTGTATATATATATATTATTATTATTATTATTATAGTTAAACATACATTTAATTTAAATGTGTGTTTATTAATAAATGTTTATACTCACACACACAAATGTATATACATATATATATATATATATATATATATATATATATATATATATATATATATATATATATATATATATATATATATATATATACATATATATATATATATATATGTGTGTGTTATATGTATATATATGTTATATGTATATATATACATATATACAAGTTTAAAAAATAATATATATTTATATATATATTAGAGTAGCTTGAGTATTCATTACACTATATATATATAAGACTAGCTGGAGTTACCCGGCGTTGCCCGGGCCAATATTTAAAAGTAAGTGAGCATCTGGAACTTTGTTATACTAATTTTGGGCTATGCACAGTAAGATTGTGCAATATTTTTTAGTGTTGCACAATAATCCCACAAAATGTGACCCTGTTGGTTGAAGCTATGAAATAACTGAAAGACATTAAGGAAGAAAAAGACATTTTGTTTATTTTCCACTTAAAAACAACAAATTAAGAATTTCCAAAAGAACATTTACTCAAATTTTTGAAAGGATAGCTTTGATGATGAGTCGAATTCCATTGCAGAGCTTGGGACTGTCGAGGTTGCGAAGGAGAATGATTGGTGCTCTAACTTTCAGGTGAAGAATGTGAGGAGGACATCTAGATGGTTCTAAAGAGTTCAGAAATTCTGTTGGATAGTTGACAGCTTCACTGGGGTCCATAACCATGTCAATGGAGTTGTAGGACTTTTCATTGCCTGGGAGCATTTTCTGGATCTGCATATTGATCTTGGTGACAGACTCATTTTTGGGAGCCAGAATAGCTCTCTCACAGATCCAGTCATGTCTGGTGAAACTCTGCTGGATGTTGGGAAACACCTTGACAATGAGTTCCTCTGCAGAATCCACCAGTGTGCAAAAGTTGGCAGGGAATTTAATGAGCCCTGTCTGCACATCAACTGGTGCCTCACCATTGCAAGGAGCTGATTGGAAAAGGCTCCTGCTGACAGATCACCAGACAACTTTACCCTCATGTTTGTTGTCAAATGAAGTGTTCTGACACTCCTCCACAGGTAGGAAGCTTTTAGGTTTTGCCAAATTGCACGGCTGAGGCTGTAGAGCCACACTGGATCCCATTTTTGGGCCCCCCTGACCCCAAGGGTCGGGGTACGGGGGCGATTTGTGTAATAAAGGTTGAGTGATTGTTAATTAAAGTTTTGTGCAATTTAAAATTTTAGTTTTAGTTTTAAATTAAACATGAAATGCAGTAGTGGCGTGGTGGTAGAGTGCTCGCCTCATAAACGAGAAGTTCCAAGTTCGATCCCCACCACATGGTAGTACTGCGCTCAATTTGTTTCTCTTTGTCAATGTGAGTGTTTCGTAGTTATATAATTGGGAGAGGGTTATGACCACAACTAAAGTAGCTTCCTCTTGGCTTTCTTGGGCTTGGGGAGGGGAATTAACATCCTGCAATGTCAAATAACTTTCCATCTTAGTAATTAATACTGCTGAAATCTTTGATTTACCTTTTCTTTTAAGAATCATTCTCAAAATATTGTGCAAAGATCCTACTTTCTGCTGCACTCTATGCATAGTAACAGTTGAAATGCCAGATTTCAACCAGATGTCAATAACATTTTCAGAATCTATAGAGACTATTGTGATTGAGTTAATACTCCTAGGAAGTTGTAATTTAACAAAAGAATAGTGCTGCATAACTTTCATATTAATTGGAAGTAATTTCACATTTGATGCCATAAACTAGTCAGCTTTGATTTTGTAACAGTTATAGTTAACCACAGAGATTAGTGTTATTAATTTTATTAATATATATTCAATTTAATAATAATACGGTAATAACTAAAAATAATAATACTGTTAAATAGCCTAAAAATGTCCATTTAAGATCCTGTGGCAGCAATAGAAAGCCATAAAAAAAACTTGATTACTTCTCCATTTTCTATATTATCCAATGGCAACAAGTTATCATATTTTAAAATAAAAGTTAATAATTTTATAAAAAAAGTTACTAAGAAATTTCATAACGATAAAAAAGCCTAAACATGCAGAAATGTGGTTTATTTCGATTTTATTATTAATGATTAGAATAAAATCTTAGTTTTTCTGTTTTTTTTTTTTTTTTTTTTTTTTTTTTTTTTTTTTTTTTTTTTTTTTTTTTTTTTTTTTTTTGCATTTATTCGGAATTAAATAAAATTTTATTTTATTTAATTTTTTTTAAATTTTAAGTCTTCAAAGTTTATTTAAATTCTAGGTAAAATAATTGAAATAAAAATAAATTAAAAAAAAAAACATCAAAAGGAATGTTTATATTTAGTTAGATAAAACACTTTCGTTTTAATATTGTATTTTTAAAATTAATTTGTTCAAAATTTACAAAAAAAGATTGCTTTGCCGAGTTTTTTTAACTATTTTATTTAGAATTTTAATTAGAAATTTTCTAAACAAGTTATTTTACAAAAAAGACTTGTGAAGGAGTGGTAATATTCCTGTGCAGTACCCAAAGTTTTTTATGTTCATAGTACATTATTAAAAAATTAGGTGTTATTTTCAAAATCCAAAACAAGCAAAAGATATGAATGGAAATCATAATATTCATGTTATCACATTTTGAATAACATTAACTCAGGCTGTAATGTTTGTCTTCACAACATGATGATCATATTGCTCCCTAAAACTTCTTTATCCTAGAGCATCAATGATTTGCTCTGGCAAAGAATTTCAGTGTTTAACTATATGATTGGTAAAGAAGTTTTGCCTCTGTTTGCAATGCTTCACCAGTTGACAATTAATTCGTATAGCTTGAACATGAGTACCACCAGCAGGTCCATCACAAAGAAGGAAGGAAAGCAACTTTAGTGGATGATCCCAGTTAATGAGATCAATCTGATATTATTTAAAAAAAGTTGTATCATATCACTTCTGACCCTTCTCTCAGTCATGGTGGTAAGTCCTAGTGCTTTGATTCTATCTTTGTATGGCAGTTTTGATATTGAAAAAAAAACTTTGTAGTTTTTTGTTGAATGTTTTCTAGAATCTGTATGTCTCTTGCTTGGTACGGTGACCATGATTGAATTTACAAATTCTAAATATGGCCTTTATATGTTGTATATAGCAATCTCCACAGATTTAAACCTCTGTGCTAAAATGCTTTTTTTAAAACTCCAAGTATTTAATTGGCCTTCATAGCTAGTACTTCATTGGTCTTCATAGCAAGTATTTGATTGGCCTCCATAGCAGCTGAATCTACTTAAATCTTAACTTTAAGATATCCAAAATGAGTACACCTAAATCTTGTTCAATATGAGTAACAACTAATGTGACTTGTGTGCCATTGTCATCATACATATAGTATTAGTGATTCGATTTTTTTTTGTTGACCCACAAAATGTTTGACCCACATTTAGCCAATTTCTTTACCATTCGACAGCTTTATTGATATCAACTTGTAAAAATCCACACAGTAGGCTGATTACCCAATTGATTTTGCTATCATCAGTATATAATTTTATATTTTGTGTCAAATTATCTGGCAGGTCATTAATATACAACACAAAAAGAAGGGGCTAGAGGACTGATCCCTGTGGAACACCACTAATTAGATCTTTCCCATATGATTTATTTGATTCTATTTTGACTTGTTGTTGCCTTTTATTTAGCCAGGCTTTAATCCATGCTAGAATCTGACCATAAACACCATATGCATAAATTTTATGTAATCTAAAAGGCACTATACACCATATACACCATATGCATAAATTTTATGTAATCTAAAAGGCACTGTATCAAAGGCTTTTTCAAAGTTGATAAAAATGACGTCAACAGGATATCCTTGATGTAAAGCCTCTGTAATGATGTCAAGAGTTTCTAACAAGTTAGTCATGCATAATTTTTAAAATACAAACCCTTGTCGTGTGTTTGAGATGACACCTGTAGCTTCACTGTGATGCATGATAACCTCCCAGATAATTGCTTCTATTACTTATCCAGGAATTAATGTTAATGAGGCTGCAGTTTGTAGCAAAATAACTGGAGCTTTTTTAAAAAAATTGATTTACTTTTTTCCAAGTGAGCATGACCTTGTGGTGTATGACCAGGAGGTTGACCTGTTTTTAGTTAAAAAACAGTCTGGCTGTGATGGTCAAGCTTTATAGAAGAATTAGAAGGTAATAGCTTTATCAGCTGTTGATTGATTTGTGAAGATAGATTGCAATTCTTTGGCTGACTCTGTACCATTAATGGGTTTAACACCATTAAGTAGTCGATGAATGACAAAGCGAAAACGCTGATCAAGAAGGCCAAGTGTATTCAATTTGTTGTTCTATTTTTTTCTCTTGGTATAGTTCATTGAAGTTTGTTTGTTCTGATTCTGTGAGGTCCTTACTTGTGTATTTATTCTTATAAGCTGGCATTGTGTGATTACACTCCTTTGATAGTATGCTTCCCCTGTCAGATGAATCTTTTAATTGAATTATGCTTGGTTTATGAATATCATTATTATTCACTGAATTGACATTTTTAGGATGAAAAACAATTTACCTTGACAATGATATCTTTATTGATTCCAATAGCCTTAAAAGATTCAGCAACTCTGTTTTTATTTGCCACATTATCTTGGCGATCTTGAATACTAATCCCAGACACTATCACATTTGCTCGCTTCTTTAAAATATTTAAGTAAAACCTTTTTTTTTCTGTTATAATTTTAACTAGTTTTTTAATAATTTAAATGTTTGTTTTGCTGTTTTTATTATATTTAAAATTTAAATAAGGCGTATGTTTTGCCCTTTTTAATTTATTGAAAATAGCAAATAAAATTGGGTATTAAAATTCTGAGGTTGGAATATATATATATATATATATATATATATATATATATATATATATATATATATATATATATATATATATATATATATATATATATATATATATATATATATATATATTAAGGAAGGTCTTGTACTTTTTAAAAGTATTTCACTTGCTGTGCCCTCAGATTGTCAGGAAATCGTGTCAGAAAATTGCAACCATCATTGCAAACTATTAGAAAAATTCAGTTGTCAGTTTAAATAAAAATCTATATAACAATTGAGAAAGGAGTGATTTTATAACTTTCCAGTTTTTTTTATGAGAACCAGATTTTTTTTAGCTTTTTCTTCATTTAAAATAGGGATGTTTCTGTCACATTACAACAAGCAAATCACTAACAAAAATTTGCAATTACTAAAGTTACATTTAGAAACGCGTAACATATCTACAATATGCGTAACACAAGACGACAATATTTTTCCTTAAAAAAGAAAAATCTGCGCTTTCACTTTTTACTTCAATTTTAGTTTACACCTATTAACTTCAATTTTTAGTTATAAAATATTTTAATATGCTAAATATATACCAATGGTAGAAGAAGAAGGGCAGAAAATTTGATCCCCAGCAGTTAAACATAATACCTTGAAGATTAAATTAAAAAGTTAGATTGATATCTCAATTAAACCATTACTTTTTTCTTATTTTTCTTTCAATTTTAATATTATAAAAATGAAGCACACAGCTCACTCAATTTTTCACCTAAATTCAACACACAACACCCAATTATAGGATGTTTTATTCAAATCTCAAAAGTTTGAGGCTAATAAAATTATTTAGTTATCATAATATTTTCAGCTCCACATGTGCAAAAGAATCTGGATTGCTTTCAATCATATCAAGTTCCTGACAAGATAAGCTCTTAGTAGCAGGAGGCTCATAGTCTAGTTGATAATCAGAAACTAGCTCTTTCTATGTATCATACTCAATATTCAAATTTTCTATGTTTGGAATTTTGTTAACTCTAATGCCTTTATTAACTGAGGCAGGTGGAGAATTGTCTCGATTTTAATATCAGCCTAACTGCTCTAGTTCATTCATCTTTCAAATTATCTACAAGAAAGAATAAAAGAAAGTTTTCTGTGAGAAGACTATAAGCATTTCTTAAAACAACAGGTAGTGTAATGTCTTGCATAGATTAGTTAAAAGTTTTTATTCTTTTTAAAGTTGTTTGTAAAATCTTGGCCCTTCAGTAAAGTTTTTAAATTTTTAAGTTTCAAACCAAATAGAACCATACTCTGTCTGTATGTACTTTACAATTTCTTTAAGAACTGGAGTAGGTTATTTTTATTGAGTACAAAACTAAAAATTGTATCACTAATGTCAGCCACCTGCCATAATTACTAGACCAACTTTATAATTAGAATATATTGGGTTTACAGTACCTAAATTTACATAGATATTTTTTTCATTTTGACAATAAATTACAATTAAGGTAATAAATAAAGTAAATATATGAAATTATCAAGAATTATAATAAATATGAAAACCGCAGATTGATTTATGTTTATTTATTGAAAAGATGCTTAACTGAACTTATACCACATGCGTTCTAGAAATAATCTTTAATCAGAACTCAAGTCATTGACACATTCTGTTCTGGAATAACTAAACAAATTAAAACAGGTTCCAATTTAGCAATTGATTTATTAAGTGGTCTTGTGCTGCACTTTTTTATTTTTTACCATAAAATGTTGTTTAAGTGTTTGTACTGCATTCTACTTGTTCTATAATATTGTGCAAGTGTACTGCATATGTTGCAAGATATACTGCAATATACTGCAATAAACTAAACTACCTTTATCATCTTTACTACCGCAACCAATACAAGTTAAATTTTATAATATTATATTCAGCAACTAATATGGGAGATTTTAAGAACACAGCTTAATTAAATTACTAAAATTTATTAAAATAACTGGATAATTTTAAAATAAAAATATTATTAGAAAAACTTTTTAATCAGAAATCATAAATTTATTTTTATACTGAATCAGGTCATATTAATATCAAATGCAGATGATTTGGCAATATCAGATGAAGTAACTGCAACGTTTTTTGGGCGCTTTGCAAACTTTCATCTTTCATTTTATTTATAAACTTTGGCATATATATAATTCTGACATATATAAATTTTGCCGAATGGTCACACACGAGCAGTGAACGCCTGAGGGAAGAAATGAAATACATTAGAATAAAGGAGAATTATTTTTCAAACAAAGCATATTTTGACAGTTGTTAAGACAAAAATAAAGATTAATAGAGGAATATTTAAAATAAGACAGACAATGCATCTAAACAGTACTAACAATAATGATAATAAAAAAAATAAATTGTTATATAAATACTAATATGAAATAAGATAAACAAAATAATATATCACCAAACAAAAAATAAATAAAACAAAAAATACATTAAAAATAAAAAGTATGCATACAACAATGAAAGGCCTCAGAATGGAAAAAAAACATTAATGCCAATGTGTAAACATAATTTGTGTAGTGATTAAGTAATAAACATCTCCTCAGAGTCGCGTCTATTATTACTGGCGTTTCGATGAGGATCAGCACTTATAACTAGTTTATCCCGTATAATTTTAAAATAAAAATATTATTAGAAAAACTTTTTAATCAGAAATCATAAATTTATTTTTATACTGAATCAGGTCATATTAATATCAAATGCAGATGATTTGGCAATATCAGATGAAGTAACTGCAACTTTTTTTGGGCGCTTTGCAAACTTTCATCTTTCATTTTTGCTTTTTTTACAGCACTCTTATCTATTGGTTTTAACTAAATTTTTTTTAAAAATTATGTATTTCTCAAGTGGAATTCGAATAAGTTGAAACAAAATATCATAAATTTATAATAACAGAAAAATTGCAGAGATACTCTTATATAACTACTTTAAGAAGAAAGTTTAAAGAAACTACATAGTATGTAGAGAAACTTTAGAAAAAGTAATCTTAATTAATTTTGAAACTTTAGAAAAAGTAATCTTAATTAATTTTGAAACTTTAGAAAAAGTATTCTTAATTAATTTTGAAACTTTAGAAAAAGTAATCTTAATTAATTTTGAAACTTTAGAAAAAGTAATCTTAATTAATTTTGAAACTTTAGAAAAAGTAATCTTAATTAATTTTGAAACTTTAGAAAAAGTAATCTTAATTAATTTTGAAACTTTAGAAAAAGTAATCTTAATTAATTTTGAAACTTTAGAAAAAGTAATCTTAATTAATTTTGAAACTTTAGAAAAAGTAATCTTAATTAATTTTGAAACTTTAGAAAAAGTAATCTTAATTAATTTTGAAACTTTAGAAAAAGTAATCTTAATTAATTTTGAAACTTTAGAAAAAGTAATCTTAATTAATTTTGAAACTTTAGAAAAAGTAATCTTAATTAATTTTGAAACTTTAGAAAAAGTATTCTTAATTAATTTTGAAACTTTAGAAAAAGTAATCTTAATTAATTTTGAAACTTTAGAAAAAGTAATCTTAATTAATTTTGAAACTTTAGAAAAAGTAATCTTAATTAATTTTGAAACTTTAGAAAAAGTAATCTTAATTAATTTTGAAACTTTAGAAAAAGTAATCTTAATTAATTTTGAAACTTTAGAAAAAGTAATCTTAATTAATTTTGAAACTTTAGAAAAAGTAATCTTAATTAATTTTGAAACTTTAGAAAAAGTAATCTTAATTAATTTTGAAACTTTAGAAAAAGTAATCTTAATTAATTTTGAAACTTTAGAAAAAGTAATCTTAATTAATTTTGAAACTTTAGAAAAAGTAATCTTAACTAATTTTGAAACTTTAGAAAAAGTAATCTTAATTAATTTTGAAACTTTAGAAAAAGTAATCTTAATTAATTTTGAAACTTTAGAAAAAGTAATCTTAATTAATTTTGAAACTTTAGAAAAAGTAATCTTAATTAATTTTGAAACTTTAGAAAAAGTAATCTTAATTAATTTTGAAACTTTAGAAAAAGTAATCTTAATTAATTTTGAAACTTTAGAAAAAGTAATCTTAACTAATTTTGAAACTTTAGAAAAAGTAATCTTAATTAATTTTGAAACTTTAGAAAAATTAATCTTAATTAATTTTGAAACTTTAGAAAAAGTAATCTTAATTAATTTTGAAACTTTAGAAAAAGTAATCTTAATTAATTTTGAAACTTTAGAAAAAGTAATCTTAATTAATTTTGAAACTTTAGAAAAAGTATTCTTAATTAATTTTGAAACTTTAGAAAAAGTAATCTTAATTAATTTTGAAACTTTAGAAAAAGTATTCTTAACTAATTTTGCTCTTTGGGGGACAAACACCTACAAAATGTTTTTTACTGCAGATTAGATTTTTGCATCATTATGGAGGGAACTTCAGCTAAATTACATCTGCAGGCAGATATGTCATAAAGGTTTTCCAATACACTATATCAGCAATTTGAGGTTCTATTTTTCACTTTTTTTCTTTAATAAGTTTCATTTTGTTATATGTTTTGACCAGTTTCAAATAAATTGACCCATTTGTTATCAAAGTCAATTTTGGTTTATATTTAACCAAGTTTTTAAAAGTCCTTTTTGAGTTTTTGAGTTTTATCAACTGTGTCAAATTTTTTTTATATTCAAATTGCACAACATAAAAGTATCTAAATATATATTCCATATTTTTATAGATATTTATGCTGGTAATTATGTTTGGTATACTCCATATGTTGGTAAAATGCTAGCAGGAAAATCTTTTTAAACTTCCAATGAGTTTTTTAGAAGTTTGCCGTGTTTTTGGAGCCATTTTTCAACAAGTTTTAACCACATCTTTATTTTTGTTTAACCGCTTGCTTATTTACAATATTTTTTAAACAAATTTTTTCCACGTTTGCAAAAATTTCTTTTTTCTTTTGAATTGTGAATGTCGTAAAAAAA
>NC_088931.1:43927500-44042500 GCF_038396675.1 Hydra vulgaris
TGTGCAGCTAACTTAATCTGGTCATGGGTAACCTTGGTTAAAACAAAATCCAGCTCTGATCACCAACTAAATTTGATAGTGTTGTAGATGATGTGATTACAGGCATTTTAGGTTTACCCTTCATGAATTCTTCAGGAACAGGAAGCTGTAACAGTTTTTGGAGTATATTCTTCTTTTCATCTTTTTCAACATCATCATCAACTAAAGCCAGTACAACAAGCTGCTGACTTAAATACCAGGTATGATTTTGCATGCTTTTCAGTATTGATTGAGAAAACTTGGGATATTCTTTACTTAAATCAAACACATCTTTGAATGCTGCTAAATCATTACCTGGTGCTTTAATACTAAGAGAGCTTTTGAAAAACCAAGGACAGTATGTTAAAGATATAAATAAAGAAGCTGTTTTAACCATCTTCTTCTCCTTTTCATTCATGATGTTTGAGATGTTCTTTGTCATTTCTAATGTAAGCAAATAAATTGCATCTGCTATAAACCTTGCTGCATGGCAAGCTCCTGGCTGATGAAATTTTATAGCAGGAACATGACCACCAAGATAGTAAACATAAAACTGACAAAGATTTTTGTAGTCTCCTCTTTTGAAAATATTTTCATGAAGTGCAGTTTCCCCAAACTTTAATGCTGCCTTGGCTATATTATAGACAGGTGATCCAATCTCTAAAGAAGTCCAGTTAAACTTAACCAGATTGTCTGATGATGTGTCTATCTTGTCAACAATTGTTGACCAAGCCTTCTGTAAACGCACATAAATTTCTCTTCTCGGAGACTTGGTGTCGGCGCCAGTCAGAGCAGTCATAAAATATTTAATATGTACTTTAATAATATGTTGACGGCACATGTACCAGACAAGACTTGTATTAAGGATAGTTGATAGGATTGTAACTGCTCCCGCAAATTTTCCAGTGTTGGATGCAGTTGTGTTGCAGCAAACACCAATGATATTGTCGACAATATCATAGTATTCCAAGAGATTGAGGATTAAATTTGCCTGCTCGGACCCAGTTGAATTTTTTGCCTGCACAATGCCAAGCAAAAAATCATCTCTACATTCCAAATCTGGGCTAGTTACACTAACTGAAATTCTCTCACCGTTAACTGTCAGATCATTCTCTTCTTCCAGCTGTCTAACAAGTTCCCATCAAAATGGACTATGAGTTTTTTCCTTTTAAAACATCAACAAGATCCTGTCGTAGTGTTTCTCCTAAATCAATTAAATTATACGTTTAAAATAATAGAGATAATAAAAAAAATAAACTTAATCACTTAGGTGAATAATATTTACCAAGATTTTCAATAATTCTGTATCTTTTTCTGTGTATAGATCTTGATAAATTAATCTCATGCAAGTCAACACCTGCTTTATTATAGATAACAGAAATTATAGCAGTCTGGGACCTAACACCGATTCTATACCAAACGCTAACAGCAGAAGTAGCTTCAATTAGTTCATCTGGAGTTAACTCTAAAATTATTTTCGATTTTTTTGATTTGGATACATCATATTCAGAATCATCACTTTCTTCACATAAAATGGAACTTTTAAATGAGCTAACATCATCTTCAAATTTAATTTGTCCATCCAAAGCTTTGTCAGTACTTTTCTCGTCTGTTGATTTCTGCAATCTGTCAAATGTTTGCAAAGTCCTTCTTTTTTTTTTGAGCCTTTGTATTTTTCTGATCATTCAATTGCCTAACTCTTTCGTATCTCTGCTTTCTTTGCAGAGCCTTAATTTCAAATTCTTCATCATGCTATGCAGTCATGGTCATATTCATTTTAGATCTCTGGTCTTTGTAGAAGGCTACATCTTCTTTCTTTGCATCTTCGGTTCTTCTCTGATCTTTCATTATTATGTCACTTATTGTAGGAACAGATATATCAAACAAGGTATTAAACTCCAACTGGAAATCTACTTGCTTTTGAGTCCAGATCCCTTTACTTGAACTCCAGTTTAGTTTACTCCATCCTTTCATTTTGTTATATTTCTCTGTGAGTTTTAGGATCCTTTCACTGAAAAATGTTACATAGCTGAAGTTACTAAAAAACTAGATAAGCCTATAATAATTTTTTTGTGTGTAAAATTTACTTAACAGATCTTCCACTAATAATGTTGCACGTAAAACCAGCTTTTATCCAGATGTCAGTGACAGCTGAAGTTACGCATCTATTGATTGATCTTTTGCATACTCTATGCTGGAAAACTAGACTTCTGGTTCCTATTTTTGTTGGACATGCAACAATTTCTTTGCTGGACTGAAATCTGGTGCTCCTATATAAAAGAGAATTAACTGAAATATATAATTATATTCATGAGCTGAAGGTTAAGTAAATAAATTAGAAAAAAACTAGATATTAAAATTACCTAGAAGATTTTAAAAAGTGAAAGTATTGCAGGATATTTCTGACACTGGGCAGCTGGTTGACTGGAAGCTCATTTATGGGATATTTTAACAAATATAGAGATCGTCTTAAACTGCTTTGAACAGTGTACTTTTCTTTTTTCCCTGGTCCTTTTTTGCTGGATTTTTTTACTGGATGACCCATTTTTAACAATATATTTATTATGAAACTAAAAACTTTGAAACAGTTTTAAATCACATGTATATTAAAGTAATTAAAATTTTATAAGTAAAAAATAGCAATGATCAATAAAATACCAATAATCAAGAAAAAAAGTTAAATATACAATTAAATAAAAGTAAAAGAAGACTGCTTTAAAAAATTATATTTAAAAAATCCTACTTTTGAATGAATTTCATCTTTTTTATATCACATGCACCATTAAAATAATAAAAACTTAAAAAACATGACAAAAATTTGCATTTTTTAAAAATTTCAAGTTTTACACCAAGCTCACACTTGTCTCAGATCAATATTTTTTTATATATTTCGTCTTTTCACATATAAGAGCCAAGTTTTTGATAGCGCACAAAAAAACTTTTTTTTTTGGGACACCCTTATATATATATATGTATATATATATATATATATATATATATATATATATATATATATATATATATATATATATATATATATATATATATATATATATATATATATATATATATATATATATATATATATATATATATATATATATATATATATATTAATAAGAAAACATCAAACAATACGAATTCTCTTAATACAAATAATATTTATTTTGAGAAATTTTCACTGGGTTATGGAAACCAGCATCATCAGCTCATAAATATTACAAAATTTTGTAATATTTTACGAGCTGATGATGCTGGTGTCCATAACCCAGTGAAAATTTCTCAAAATAAATTATTATTTGTATTAAGATAATTCATATTGTTTGATGCTTTCTTATTAATATAACATACACTCTTATACACGATGTCTACACTCAAATCATTTTTAGTTTTAAATAAAAATGATTTGAGTGTAGACATAAGTAGTTTTAAACTACTGCAATAAAATAAATTACCACAAAACAAGTTAATTTACTAATTAAAAAAACAAATCTAGAAATATAATTTTGTAAATGTACATATTGTGGAATGTCCATTTTGTTTAAATTTTTTTTGTCTTTTAATATTAAATAATTAAATTTAGTATTCCATTTTTTATTATTATTTAAAATGAATTAATTTCTTTCTTTTCTTGACATTTGTATAAATGAATTAAAATATGTTGATTTTTTCTTATTATTATTATCTATTATCTTTTATCTTATTATCTTAAAATTGTGGCTTTGCAAATAATAATGACTTTTTACTTTTAAAAGTTATCAACAAACAAAAAATATTACTTATTGAAAAAAAACTTAAGTTAATTACTTTACCAGCGCTTTTTTTTTGTGACAATGATTCAAGTTTCCAAGTATTATTTGTTAAAAACATATGCTGTTGCGTTTTCACTTGCCTAATTATAAAAAAGTTAAATTTACACTTTATAAATATTTTGGATGCAGTGTTATAACATGTTTACAAGGAATTAAAATAAGTTTTTTTAATCAAAATATTTTCTAAATTATAAGAAAATTTCTGTTTTCACTTTTAGTGTTTTACACTAAAAGTATAAGTTCTTTCACAGTGTTTAGATAAGCGCTGTGATATCACAATGAAATAACCTGCTGTTGGGGGTTTCAGTTCATCGTTTGACTATCTTATAGCCTTCTGCTGCAAAGGAGTTCTGCTTGATTGACTGAGGGTTTAGGATGGGGCAGTAATCTCTTCTTTCATTATTCTTAGTTTTTTTCTTTTTCTAAAAAACCTGTATAGCTATAAAGATAAAACTACTGACCATTAGCTGATCTATATATGCTAGTATATATATATATATATATATATATATATATATATATATATATATATATATATATATATATATATATATATATATATATATATATATATATATTTATATATATATATACATATAAATATATATATATGTATATAAATATATATATATATATGTATATATATATATATATATATATATATGTAAATTATGTTAGTGTATTTTACAAATAGAGTGCTCAATGTCCTTAAAGAACAGAGCAATAATTAATTAGTAAAAAACACTTATCTAACTTTTATCTTCGACTCGGAGTTTCACCATCGCTGGATCATCAGGAAGAGTTCCTCTTCAGGAAGAGAACTCTTCCTGATGATCCAGCGATGGTGAAACTCCGAGTCGAAGATAAAAGTTAGATAAGTGTTTTTTACTAATTATTTATATATATATATATATATATATATATATATATATATATATATATATATATATATATATATATATATATATATATATATATATATATATATTAGGGTGGGTCAATTTTTTTTTTTATGAAACATGAAAATAAAGTTGCATTTTGTTGTCTCTATTAATGACATGTAAAAGAAATGTAATAAAAATTTGATTTAGTTTTGCCAACTTTAACTTGAATTTTACTATATTAGGTCAAAATGATGCTATTTTACAACAGTTGTATAATTGCAGGATAAAAGCATTAAGATTTAGGTTTTTTGATGATTCATGTTAATAATATTTTATTAATAGTATACAGAACTTTGCAAAAGTTTAGAGCACCCTACAAAATATAAGACAAAAAGCTGTTAGTGTTGTTTGTTGACTTCTGAAAACATGATCCTGTACTTCATTATAAGATATATACTTGTATATATTACATTTAAATTAAGTTGTTTGTTTTTTTGTTTTAGTTTAATTAGTTAAAATTGAAAATAAAAATGGCTACTGTTAAAACAAGAAGTGAAACTGAACATGGTATACTTGGACAACCTAGACCATTCCAAACAAATCAACTGCCAACTTCTGCTGATGTTTTCAAAGCATATGACTATTTATTAAAAAATAAAAATTGCGCAAGTGTTACTGAAAGAGCAACAGTCATAGCTAATGAAATTAAAGCACTGTACAACAAAGCAAGTATTCCTACCATTGCAGTCAGCAGTTTAGTTATTCGCATAAAGAGACTAATTAACAAAGTACATGAGCTTGGTAAATACTCTGATCGCAAGAAGTCCTCTGCAACATTTAAATCAAGTTTACAGATGTTAGACCAACTATTCGATATTTGCCTGTGTAAGTGTTTTAATAAAGGTGTTCGAGAAAGGTCAGCTTGTTCATGTTCACTGCCAAAAAAAATTCCAACACTTGAATGGGAGTTCTGGATAGATCAAAAAACGGTACGGAAGATGGTAATAGGAAAAGTAGACAAAGAAGAAACAATTAAGCTGCAGAAGAGAGAAAAAAGAGGAAGTAAAACATGCAATTTACCGATTACAGATAAGAAAATGAAGTTTGATAAAGAAATTGATCCAAATGAAACATATTGCAGTGATAATGAACAGTCAAAGCCAGATGAAGAATTTTTGCCAATTGAGATGTCAGATGGTAAAGTGATGTCAAGTGATAATGAGATGTCAAGTGATGAAGAGATGAAGGTTTACAACACTAAACAATATCCTGAGTTGTGTAAGGCAATGGATAGGTGTAAAATCAGTAACAGGGATGCTTGCCTAATAGCAAATGCTGTACTAAAAGATTTAGATCTTATAACACCAGAGAATGCTATTGATCCAGCAAAACTTCGTCATCAGAGAAATATGTGGAGGAAAAAAGAAGTTAAGAAGCATGCTGCTGAAGTCCAAAAAATACTTTGCATTGGATTTGATGGAAAGCAGGATATCACTTCCGTTAAAACAAGTGGTGTCCAACGAAATTTCAAAGAAGAATATTATGTGATAGTGTCATTTCCGCAAAACAAATATGTCAATGATGTCACACCACAAAGAGTAAAGCTGTTGATATTGCACAAGAGATATTATTGAGCATCAACAACATCAAATCATCAGACACTTTAGCAGCAGTTGTTTGCGATGGTTTTGTGAATAACACAGGTCAACATAATGGAGTAATCAGAAAATTAGAAGAAGGTCTTGGGAGAACATTGCAATGGTTGGTCTGCTTGTTACATGCAAATGAACTACCTTTTAGAAAATATTTCTCTGTTGTGGATGGTGGACGTTCAACAGGTCCAGCTACTTCAACAGGTAAAATAGACATTGCACTTGATTTTGATCCAAAAGATTTAGATATTGTGAACTTTAAACATATACCTGGTAAAGTTGAGGATGTAAGTGTTGATGTCAAGAAAGATTTAAGCTCTGATCAGATATACCTTCTAAAAGCTTGCTTAGCTGTTCAGCAGGGATACACTGCTTGTGATCAAATATTGTTTCTCCAGACTGCTATGCCAGGAAATCTGAACCATGCAAGGTAGCTAACAAAGGCCAATCGTATTTTACCTTTGTATATGTCTAAGGAAAATCCTTCAAAACCATTGCAAAGAATTACAAGATTCATCGTAAATGTTTATGCGCCATCGTGGTTCAACATAAAGCGTCATTCTTCCTGCCTTGACGGAGCAAGAAACTTCTTTTGAAGCAGTGCTATGAACTAGGGAAAGAAGAGTGGAAAATTCTTGAACCAGTGTTGCAAAACAACTGCTATTTTGCTCATCCTGAGAACATTCTTATTGGAGGAGTTACAGATGAAAATGTATCAATTCGTCAGTTTTCGTGTGACAAAATAATTGATGCACGAGCTACATCACAAAGTAGCAAGATACGTGTCTTTGATAAATCAAGCATCAAGCTTAATCCGGAAGCTTCATCATTCATAAAAATGATTGACTGGTCTGTTGCTATTGCAACACCACCACCGCTTTTATCAACTGTTTCTAATGATGATCTTGAACATTTCCAGTTCCACGTTGGTGTCTTGAGTGGTATTCCATGCCATTCTCAGGCAGTTGAACGTACTATTAAAGACATCTCAGCAACAACTATGAAAGTTTTCGGGCACAAATCACGACATGGAATGATTTTGCAGTGTCGTAAATCTCGAGCAGAATTACCGAAAATTGACTCTAAATCTGACTTCTTGAGCCATAACAAATAGCAAATAACTGAAACAAATTGCTGTTATGTGTTGCCTACTACACTCTGACTATTTCTCCTTTAACAACAACTTGCATTTTTGAATTTAATGTAACAAGATGTCGAGTCATGGAAAATAGCATTGAACCACGTGAATTTACATTATACGACTATACAGTAATTTTAATTCCCAAATTTGCGGATCCAAGAGACGCTTCAATTTTACTTTAAAAGGAGTTTTTTTCATAAGTAGACTGTAATGCAACATTTTAGTAATTTTCACAGCCCCAACTTAACATTTACATCATAATGACCCACCCTAATATATATATATATATATATATATATATATATATATATATATATATATATATATATATATATATATATATATATATATATATATATATATATATATATATATATATATATATATGTATATATATATATATACATATATTACGGTTATGAATTTTAATTTTTTGTAAGTTTTATTAATTTTCTGTGTCATAAACCAATAAACTTTTGCTCAAAATTAATGAAAATGAATTTTATTCTGATTAATTTTTAAAAAAGGTCACCCACTACATGAAATTTCTTAAATATTATATAAGTAGTATTTGCAGGCAGTTGTGTTATGAGTTTCTGAAGGCAGAATTTTCTTGAACCTTATAGAACTTTTTAGAATTTTCTGAACTGTTCTGTATCTTTTTAGAAATCTCTGAAAATATATCTGCTGCCTTAATGAGTAATGCTAATATTTATATTTGAATCTGTATTTGCCAGATGGCAGTCAAATAATATAGAAGTACAATAGCACTTACATTTATTATTATTGGTTTTCAGAAATATATTCGAGTATTATCTTCAATCATAATGTATTATTAAAAGAATTCAGTATAATCATAAAGTATTAAGAAAAGTGCTTCCACTACTGAAAGAAATAAGAGGATCTGGACAAAGAATCTTGTACGATTTTATGGGTCACATAGGAAAAGAAGAACTGTTCCATTAAAGGAACTATCACTAGAAGCAGGATACCACTAAAAATCCAAATTGTTGGTCACTATCTGTTCCTTGGAGAATTCATCAAAGGCAAATGAGAATGCATAAAGCCAATCGAGAAAGAAGCAACAAGTTTATGGCAAAAGAAACTTGTTGCTTCTTTCTGAAACTTTCCTTAAGTAAAGTTTCAGAAAATTAAATAATGCAAGATGGAATTCCCAAGCAGTATTAGCTCTTTTGCATTTATTCTTCTACCAGAGTGAAGAGACTCACTACTCGACATTTGTAGATTTATCTCTTACATATGGGCGAACTATTGGTTCGCTGATTAAATGTAAAATCCAGATGGCAATTGGAAGCTATGTAGCAGCTTATGCAGTCACGAAAAAACGTTAAACGTAAAAAAGTTTTGGAATCAGGAACCATAAGACAGGAAATTCCCAGAATGAATGTGCAGACAATTAAGTGTCTTCAAAATCTTTTTAACAAAAAAAAAATAATTTAAAAGTAAAAAGAGTGAAACCTCCAGTTTGGATATATTTTGTCGAAACATGATAATTGTATACTATACTTTAATTAAGCTGAATATTGCACAGCATTTTTTCAATATATACAGTAGCTTTTTGTAGTTCTAGAATTGTTATTTAAGTTTATAATTTTATATTTATTTGTAATTTGAGTGTTATGATGTAGCAATAAACTTTTAAACGCTTAAAAACTACATAATTACTCTCCAAAGTAAAAATTAGAATTAAAAAATAATGATCATAAAATTGTTTGAAATTTTATCCATATGCATAAATGGTAAATTCAAATTATTGGTTTTTTGGTGATCTTTTTCAACAAGAAAATCAAATTGTTTTTTTTATTACTTTTGTACAAATATTTGATTTATGACCCAGGAACATGGGGTCACAAAAAAGTTGTAACCCTAATATATATATATATATATATATATATATATATATATATATATATATATATATATATATATATATATATATATATGCGTGTATGTTTTGTGTGTTTGAATACCTTTAATTAATTTTTTATTAGAACAAGTTGGTATATCAGAATTGAGACATTTTGTTTATAAGTCGCGAAGTACTGCTCAATTTACTTCTCCTGAAATTGGTCATCCTTATACTTCTGATCTCGAACAAGAAAGGTATTGTTTTTATTTATTTTTCATCTTTAGCATATTTTAATAAAATTCTTTATCAAAAAGTACTCAAATAATCTTTCTTGTCTACAATACTTCTTTTTTTTCATTATTAAGCCTCTTAAATTTAAATAACAAGTTCTCTTCACAAATTATTTTAAAAAGTATGCAGAGGAACTTTTTAATTTGGAACACTTATTTGTTTAATTAGTCTGAAGTACACTTGCAACCAGGTCGGCTAAATTATAAAAAAAAGGAAAAGTCTTGATTTTTTCGAAACGTGTTTTGAGCATCAAATTCAGCAGATTTCTAATCAAATATGATGATCACATTATAGTGGTTTTATGATTTTTTCCTTGGTTCTGTTAAGTTGTTTTATTAAGTTAATCATATCATAGTTGTTTCTTAATTTCCTAAAGGTGTATTTATTTTGTGTTCTCTTTTCATTAAGTATGTTATCTTTCCTTTCAATCAAGTAAAGCTAGTAATAGATCAATCTTTAAAAAATACTCAAAAATCACAAAAGTTTCTTGAAAAATTCTTTTTATATAAGTAATTGAAAGAATATTTTGCCAATAATTTACTTTTAAGAATTCAGTAATCACAACCTCTATTTATTTTTCCGGTCATTCATAAGTACCAGTGGAATACTTAGAAACATGCACACTCGCATCTGCATCTGTTGCTTGTGTTTTCATTTTGTATTATCTGCTAATGCTCTCACATCTCCACATAAAGGTGTGAATACATCTGTGACAAATAGATTGTGCAATACAAGTTGTTTATTGCTAATAGTTATTAGATATTTTTGTTTTGGCTAACTGAGTCCTCTACTTAATGTCTTCTGAAATTATCTTTCTCTATTGATCTGGTAAAGTTGTCTCGCTTTATTGTGTTTAGTATTTTCTTACTCCTTATTCCATTCTTTACCTCTATGAATCTATTATTTGTCTTTGTATAGAATACTGTTGTCATATTTAGGTTGGTTCTTCTAATGATGTCTTTTCTCTTTCAAGTCAAAACACTTTAAATATAGCTGCTAAGCCTCCATGCTATTATTGTAAAGTTGCGTCTCTTTATACAAAACTGCCATGGCTGCAGTTCGAGCTACGATCACTTGTTCCATTAAAACTCAATCTTGCATGACTCTACATTTAAGTTATTTTTACTCTAACTGATCCTTCATGCTCAAAAAAGCAGCAGTTGTTTGTGATGGTTTTGTGAATAACACAGGTCAACATAATGGAGTAATCAGAAAATTAGAAGAAGGTCTTGGGAGAACATTGCAATGGTTGGTCTGCTTGTTACATGCAAATGAACTACCTTTTTTTCTAATACTGTGTATGGTTCTGTTCATCTAATACTGATCATAATTCTTAAAATCTTCCAAATGTTTAAAATGATTTTATGTTTTTTTTAATACTATACATAATTTTAATAATTAAAAAAAAAAAATTGTTGGTAATTCAATGTGTTTTAATAATCTTTTTTTTTCCTTTCAATTCCTACTTAAAAAAATAAAATGAACTTGAAAAATTAAAACTACTGAAATCACTTTTTTGATTCAAATGAACTCTATTAGCAGCTGAATGTTTTTTTAGACTTTTTAGTCAATACCTTCATCTTCATCACCGAATCCACGGGAGTTCTAGACCAGCAAAAATACTTTGTGTTTCATTATCAACTGAAATGCTCCTTGGTTGGGTTACATCAGGGTTTGAACTATATGCAGCTTTTAATCCTTTGACTACAAAATCAACAGCTATCAATGCTGTCAATAGACTTCTTAGATGGATTAAGGTAGTTTCTTTATTTATAAGTTATTTTTTTAGGTATTTTTTTATATTGTTTTATATAATTTTAAACCAAGTTTTTTTTTTCAAAACTTAAATTTAAACCAAGTTTTTTTTTCAAATCTTTTTATTTAAGGTTACCAAATAAATTGAATTAGATTATTATTCAAGTTTACTAAATGAATTGAATTAGACTATTATTTAAGGTAATGAATTGAGTTAAATTATGATTGAAGGTTACCAAATGAATTGATTAGATTTTTATTAGATCAGCATAAAATGTGGTTACTTTGGACAGATTTTAAATTAATTATAAAATTTAAAGTTTTGTCTCCTAATAATTACTTGATGTTTTTATCCTATTTTTCCTACTGATATTTAGACAAAAAAGTTTGTAATTTTATTGTTGCTTTTTTCCCTCTTGTACCTTTTTTTTTAAAGTAACATCTGTGATGGGGCTACTATGGTCAAACAAAGTAACCCTTGTGATGGGGCTATTTTGTGCAAACAAAGTATGTTTGTTAAAGTCTAGATAAAGCCGCATTTTAGAGTTACATTAGTTAGTATTTTATTTATCAATAATCTTTTGTTCCCTTTTGATGATTCCAGGTCAAGCATCACTCTCCTCCATGGTTTTCCTCACACTGTGCTGCTGCGATTGCCAATCGAAACCGTTACTTCCATATTTATCAGCAAAATAGTTCTCCAGAAAACAGTCTGTTTATTACTGCTAGAAACAATTGTAAAAAAGTTTCGCCTAACGCTAAAACGTGCTATTCTCAGGTCATGAAATCTTGTATCTCATCTCAAAAATTAGGCTCTTGTGACTTCTGGAGAATCTTTATTAATATCAATAATAAGGGCAAATCTTTAATTCCACCTCTCTTGTATGGTTCAGACTTTGTCACCTCACCTAAAGACAAAGCTGAATTGTTTGCTAAAAACTTTTCATCAATATCATCTCTTGATTCCACTAGTTGCTTTCTACCTGATATTGCCAACAAACAGGTTGATCCATTGCTTGACATTCATATCACTCCAGCTTTTGTATCTAAAGTGATTTCCTGCCTAGACTCTTCTACAGCTTGTGGCCCGGACAACGTACCTGTTATTGTCTTGCAGAAGTGTTCTCTGGAGCTGCCGTCTATACTCTCAAAACTATTCAACAAGTGCTTATCAGAGTCTTGCTTTCCAGCCTGCTGGAAATCCGTTATCCCTATCTTCAAAAATTCTGGAAAGCGATCTGATTCGTCTAACTACCGTCCCATCAGTCTTCTTCCTATCATAAGCAAGGTTTTTGAGTCTTTAATTAACAAACACTTAATTTCTCATCTTGAATCTAATAACTTACTTTCTGATCATCAATATGGATTTCAATCTTCTCATTCTACAGCTAATTTGCTAACAGTAATAACTGATAAGTTTTATTGTGCATTAGATAAAGGTGGAGAAGTTAAGGCCATCGCTCTTGACATTTCAAAAGCTTTTGATAAAGTTTGGCATGCTGGTCTTCTCCATAAGCTTTCTTCTTATGGTGTATCCGACAGCATCTTTAAGATTATTGAATCCTTCCTTTCCAATCGTAGTATAAAAGTTGTCCTCGATGGACAGCACTCTTCTTCTTATTCTGTAACTTCAGGGGTTCCTCAAGATTCTATCCTTGGCCCTATACTCTTTTTAATTTACATTAACGATCTTCCAGATATTCTCACATCTAAGGTGGCATTGTTTGCTGATGACACTACCATTTATTCTTGTTGTGATAAGAAACCAACACTCTCTGATTGCTTGGAGGGAGCATTTGAGCTTGAAAAGGATCTCACTTCTGCTACAGCATGAGGCTCACAGTGGCTGGTGAAATTTAATTCAGATAAAACTCAATTTTTTTCAGCCAATCGTTATCGCAATAATTTAGATCTTCCCATGTTTATGAACGGTGATGTACTCAATGAGTCATCTACTCTTCATCTTCTAAGGTTAACTCTTACTTCCAATCTTTCTTAGAAACCATATATTAAATCAGTTGCAAAATTAGCATCTGCTAAGGTTGCATCTCTTTATCGAGCTCGTCACTTTCTTACTTCGGTTTCTATTCTCTATAAATCACAAATCCGGCCTGGTATGGAATACTGTTTCCATATCTGGAGCGGATCTTCTAATGATGCCCTTTCTCTTTTAGACAAGGTGCAAAAACGCATTGTAAACATAGTTGGACCTGCTTTTGCAGCCAACCTCCAACCATTGTCACATCGTCGTAATGTTGCTTCTCTTTCTCTTTTCTACAAATACTATAATGGGCACTGCTCTAAAGAGCTAGCATCTCTTGTGCCATCTACTAAAATTCATTCTCGTGTTACTCGTCATTCAATTGTCATCCTTTTTCTGTAACTGTTTCTAAATTCTCCAAAAACACTTATTTGTCTAGTTTTTTTCCTCGAATATCAGCTCTTTGGAGTTCGCTTTCTTCATCTTGCTTTACTGATTCATATAATTTGCAATCCTTTAAGTCGTCTGTCAATCGTTATCTTGCTCTACAATCTTAATCTTTTTTCTTTCAGTAACTTCTAACTTTAATTAGTGGCTATCTGCAGCCTTGTTGGAAGCGAAGATGTTTAAAAAAAAAAACAAATACCTCAAAATGTTTTAAGTTGATAGTAATTAACTTTAAATAAATGATAATTAAAAATGAAAACAAATATTATGTTTAATATTAACAACTGAATTATTTTCATATACAAAATATAAAATAACTACAAAATAAGTTTATTATTAATAAGAATGTAAGATATATACATAATAGTGTAAGAATATGTATAAAAGTATAAGAATATAAAAAATTTTATTATGATATATAAGAATAAATATATAAAAATTTTTGCAAACAAAACATTTAAGCAATATTCACTATTTTTAATTATTATTATCTTTTTGAAAATCTGTTTACTAGTGCACTGATTTGACTTTTTTCATGCACTGATTTGACTTTTTTCAAAGTTTTTTCATGTTTCGCTTTGTTGCCATGATTTTTGTTTGTTTCAGTTTTGGTTTTCATTTGGTTTTGTTGAGCTTTTTGTGTTTTAAAGTATTAGGTTTATTGGTAGTAGTATAATTATTATCTTCAAATAACACACTTTTTTGTGGTTCTAAATGTTCCAAACTCAATGTTGAGTTTGCAACTTTTAAGTTTGCAACTTGATTCTACATCTTTACCAAACCTCATAGACTTAAGCACACTACACTACAGAATTGGATATGTTTTCTTTTACATTTGCTAAAGAATTTTTGGCAATTGGAAAATTGGAAACCTTTTGGTAATTATAATGCTCTTATTAGAACTCTTTTCTATTCATTTATTATCTCCATTATTCATTTATTTTCTCCATTTCATTTTCAATGGTCTGTTAAATGCAACATCTAGTGGCTAACATATGAGTTGAATTTTTTAAGAAGGCATACAAAAGCAATACTATTTTCGAGTGATAAACTTATAACTGTTTCGGTAAAATGGTAGCTAGGATATCACTTATGGTTACAAACTTACTAGAAAATGGAAATGCTTGCCTTTGTACTGTCTTTAATTTGCTCTGGATATTTTGTTTCATGCCTGAACAAACATTTAACAACATCAGGATCATCTGTCACATTAGTTTCATTAAAGTTAAAAATCCTTGAGGCATCTAAAATGATTCCATTTTCATCTTTTAATGAATGTTGAAAATTATTAAAATATTTATTTATTAAAATTCTAAATACTTTTTCACACTTTTGCAAAAATCCAATTGATCATTCATGTGAACAAGTTTTTATGTAAAACAGGGTACATTTCTTCCAGTGGTATTTAAATAGCATTTTACAGCTACTCTCAAATTGAAAGAGGTAAAAGAAAAGCCCCAATCGCTGAGTGTCTGTATAAGATATATTTTTTGATTTAAAATACTCCTTAGGTGAACAAATATCATCTCACAAAGTATGGAACCAAAATTGATTCAACTTTTGCAACTATGAGTAAAATTCAAATATCTTATGTCCTAAAAAAAATGATTAACATCGTTGCTGCAATACAAAACTATTTTAAGTCCATTTTTTGGCAAAAAAAAATTTTTTGGTTTAAAATACTTAATACATATAATGAATAACTGAAAACAAATAGATTTAATCAAAAAAATCAAATGCAGCGATTAAATTTAAAACTTTAAATGTCTTTTTCTCAGAACAGCCAAAACAGACTTAAGATGGTCTTGTTTTGCAGCAGCAATTTATTTTGTAGAATTTTGTCATATTTTATAGAGTTTTAAGATTATCTTAAGTCCATTCGCATTGTTGCTTCTCAAAAACTTAAATTTTTTATTTTAGTTAAGGAGATCAAACGCAGTAATGAGTTAAAATCTTTAAATGCCTTTTTCTCAGAACAGTAAAAATAGACTTAAGATATTCTTGTTTTGCAGTGGCGATTTTCTATTTTCACAATATTATTTTCTTGAAATTCATTCAAATTTATTAAATGGTTGAATTTCTTGTTTTGTAGCAATCATTGTTTAAAGTTCCTTTTTTTATGTTGTATAAATTTGAAGCTATTCTAATTAATATTTGTTTGCTTTTTACTTTTTCAATGGTTTCTTGCAACATTGTAGCACCATAGCAACATTGTAGCACTCGACTGTTAGGTTTTTTCTTGTAAGTTCTAAGCTTTTTCTTGTAAGTTCTAGGTTTTTTCTTGTAAGTTCTAGACTTTTTCTTGTTAGTTCTAGGCTTTTTATTGTAAATTCTTTTGCTGTATTTAATATATTTTTATGAATCTAAACAAAATTATAACAGTAATAAAGACAAATAAAATTAAAACATTTCACTGTAACATTCATTGTTACATTCACTGTTACATTCACTGTTACATTCAAACATTATGTATACACTGTTACATTGAAAGAATGAATTTAACAAGTTGCATCAAATTGATTGAGATAAGTTTAAGCAAATATTTCACGTTTAAATAAATGAATCTGAAAAAAATGTATTTATGACATTTTGTTAAATTTGAACAGTGTCCAAACTCCCTAAAGTCACTATATAGTTTAAAACACCTTCAAATTTTTTTTTGAATTATTCAATTGTCAATAAAATATTTCAAGTCATGCCGTGAAATGTTTCTCTGAATATTATCTTTAAAAGAAATGTAAATGTTTCAAATTTTGTCTGAAGGGAGTTAAAGTTTACCAGTGAAACAAAAAAAAGAATATAAAAAGTTTTTAACCTTCTATTAGAATAGTTCACTGCTCAGAATGCATTATTTTTTATATGTTGTTCTGTTAAGTAAAATTTGTTTACATTTAAGAAATTCTATCATCTTAAAAAAGAAAAACAACAAAACTCTTTAAACACTAGAAAAAGGTTTAATCAAAGTTTTTGTCCAAAGCTACCCCACTTTCCAAAGTAACCAATTTTACATTATCTCTTATTTATATCCTAGTTATTTCTTTATTTTAAATCTTTTCTTAATTTGCTTTTTTCTAAATTAAATCTATTTCAAACCTTTTCTTAATTTTATTTAGATAAAAAAAAACATGTATTTAAATTAATTTAAAAATTATTTCTAATTGAACAAATCATGACTTAAAATATGGATAAAATAAAATTCTCATTGACATAGTTTAGAAGTATTATTTTAAATAATTTATCAATTAAAATAATTTCTAATGAATCATGATCATGAATATCATCAAAAAATCATTTGAAAAAAATCTTGTTAAAATCTGGGTAAAAATTCTGCTGAGAAAAACTTCTTTTGATGTAATTCTTGTTGGGGTAGTAACAGTGAATATCTGTAAATCTACTGAGAATTTTAAATATGTTAGGGGTTATGAGTTAGGTCAGATTTAAGATTTTGTATCATCTGCATAAAAAAATTACAAGAGACTTAAAAGACAAATGACAAGACTTCAGCAAGTACAAAAATATATTAACTTCAAAGATGACAATATTTTTTTGGAAAGAGATTTAAGATTAAGCAGAGCTTTTAAGCTTTAAGGTTCAGAAAACTATCCAAACCCTCAACATCAAAAACTAATAGGGTCAAGCAGCAATACTTGTAGCAATTTCTCAAAACACTCCAGAGACATATGCTATTGTCATGTCTGTTCTAGATCCCATCAAAGTTCAAGAAAAATGTGCCAATTATTTCTTGGTTGTTTCTTTTGATATGAAACTGGCCAAAAAATTTGTAGCTTACATCTCAAAACATCAAACATGTTGTTAGTGTGACTGTGCTGTTAACAATCAACAAACTTACACAACTTTTGAAGTCAACTTTTGTTGGATTAAAAAAAAAGCATAAGGAGTTCTAAGGATAAGGAATTTTTTATAAAGTTCTCTTATTAAAGAAGAATTTTACCAATATCTAAAAATGCTTGCCATTTCAACAGAAATAGTAACTTTTTCTAAATTTATGTTTATTATTTAGTTTTTATTAAAAAAAATTAGAGAAAATGTTTTTTTAAGGTTCTCTTTTTGAGCACATATAAACACAGCATGTAATCATATGGATTTGAATTTAAAAAGATGTCATCATTTACACTGTGTGATTCATTTGAATTGAAGCTGATTAACTCAGGCAAATTACCATTGCATAATTAGCAATTCTTACTTCTTGAATAAAATTTCTGATCCCCTGCAGATCCCCAGAATATCCAAAATGTACTTTTTTAAAAATTAATTAAAATAAAACTCATTTTTATTACTTTTGAGGAAACATTTATCAATTTAGGACACAGAATTATTTTGCAAAAAGTTAAAAAGTTATAACCCTGATATATATATATATATATATATATATATATATATATATATATATATATATATATATATATATATATATATATATATATATATATATATATATGTATATATATGAATAGGTATATATACATACATGCCATACATACATATATACATACATACATATATACATACATGCATGCATCCATACATACATACATACATACATACATACATACATACATACATACATACATACATACATACATACATACATACATACATACATACATACATACATGCAGACAAATAATTTTTTTATTTATTTGTATGGGCGTTTTTAAAAATAAGATATTATTGTTAATTTTTTTCCACCTACAAATTTATTGCAATTTAATTAAATAATTTTTTTTTATATAATTAAAATAAATTTATAGACCAAATTTAAATAAATACTGAAATAATTTTATTTTATTTGTGCGCACATACAAATAATGACTATATATATTATATATATATATATATATATATATATATATATATATATATATATATATATATATATATATATATATATATATATATACACACCTATAGTAAAGGGCTTAGATATATAGTTAAGGTAAAAAAAAAGCTCTTTGCTTGTTTGTGGTTTTTAACTGACAAAATTAAGGTTAGATTATAACAAAACACATTAATTTAATTGCAGGTAATTAAATTTAAAAAACTACAATAATGCATATTAAAAAACTAGAATGTTTTTAAAAATAAAAACATTCTGAATGTTTTTGTTTGTTTTTTTTACTGTAAAACATGCGCGGAGTGTTGCTACATTGACTATCTTATAGCCTGACTCGCAAAAGTGCTACTACATCGACTGACAAATAGCCTGACTTGCAACAGAGTGCTGCTACATCAACTGGCAAATAGCCTGACTCGCAATGGAGTGCCGTTACACCAACTGAGGGTTTTGTTGGGGTAGGCAGTCTATCAAATAATAAAAAAAAAGTTTTTCTGCTATTTAAAATTTAGAAAAACCTAAAACTGACATTTTATGGTAAAAACTTGAAGACGACCATGCAAGAGTATATATATATATATATATATATATATATATATATATATATATATATATATATATATATATATATATATATATACACACACACACACTCTGGGGGGGCAAAAAAAAAAGACACACACAATTTTTTGATGAAAAAAATGACAAAAAACGTCTTAAACTCATATAATATAAGTAATTCAGGACAATTTTTAAAGAAATGTATATAATACTATTGCACATCAGATGTAATGAAAAGAAATTAGGATTTGTAAAGTATTTTCAAGTTTTAGCTGTATTAGTATTTAATTGGCCATCTTTTGTTTCTTATGACTTCTGCACATCTAAAAGGTCTTACTAGTCTTTTTAATTAGTCATTTGGTAAAGCAACGAGCAAGAAGAATTTCGAACAGTTCATCTTCATTTGTTGCCCGGCGATCTTGCAATTTTCTATCCAATAAAGACCAAAGATTTTCTATTGGATTTAAATCAGGAGACTGTGCTGGCCAAGACATAACTGGTATCGATTTCGATTCCAGATATCTTTTATTCAACCGTGCCATATGTTTGGGATTGTATTCTTACTGAAAGATGTAGTCATTATTAGGGAAAAGTTCTTCTATACTTGGTCCAAGTTGGGAAACTATGATGTTGTGATACAAATCCTGGTCCATGGTACCCTAATGTAAAGTTTTCCAACTTTGTGTGCACTAAAACAACCCCAAATATTAATCTTTATGTCATGTTTAATGGTTGCCTTGCATGTTTGGGGGTTAAACTTTTCCCTAATTAATTTCCAGCAGTGAGATTAACCATTTTAAAACAAACAAAAAGAGACTCATCGCTTCAAATAACTTTAGCCCATTGCTCACATGTCAATCTTTGTGCTCAATGCACCACTTTAATCTTTTTTTGCAATTGATTTCACTAACAAAGGGTTTTTTTATTTGCTTTCAATCAAAAAACTCCCCTGATGCTTTTATTTGGCGAGATATTGTCTATTTTGAGATATTAGTAAGGTTCAAATCTAGTGTTATCTCAGAACATGTGGTTTTATGATCTTTTTTGACGGCATTAAGAATATAGTGATCTTCCTTTTTTGATGTTTTAGGCTTTCTCCCAGATACACTCCTATTTCAATATCTGTTATTTGTTTTCTAAAATATTAAATGGGTTTGTATTATTCTGTTTTTTAAAGATTTTATTTAAATATTAGTGTATATATAAATATACCTTTTCTGTCCAAGATTTTTCACTACCACATCCAATTTTTATAGTTTTGCTTCCTTATAGATTATATACTTAAAATTAAGAAAAAATGTTAACTGTGACTTTTTTTTTTGCACCCCACTGTATATATAGACTAGCGTGCACTAGTCAATTCATACACTCACCAAAGGTTGGTCAGTGTATGAATTTTCCTCCTCTAAAACTACCCTAAGTCATGACATTACCACCACTGTGTTTCACTGAATAACACATTCATATACCAATTATTGGACATATAGACGTCTTCTGGTTCTAAATAATTCAAAATTTGATTCATCAGTCCAAAAGACTTTTTTTGGTCAGTGTATGAATCGTCTATAAAAAACAATTTATTCTCATTCATTTCATCAATATATTACTAATCATTTCTTAACAAAATTTTAATTTAATGATTTAACAAGATTTTCCTCTCATCAATATGAGCACCTTTAGCGACTGCCTTACAGAGATTTGGCATTCGAGAGAGAAATCTATCTAATGTTTTAAAACTTAAGTTTTTCCAGGCATTTTGGAGACATTCCCAGAGACTATTTATTTAAGTTGGGAACATTATGCATAACCTTCTGTCCAGCTTATCCCATAGTTTCTCTATAAGATTTATATCAGATGATTGTGGAGGCCAAGTCATGATTTTAAGCACTTTCTGCTTTTCTTTTGTCTTCAAATAATTTAATCATAATTTAGAAGTGTGTTTAGGATCATTGTCTTGTTGAAAGACAAACTCTTTACAAATATTACAAATACAAAATAGCACTGCATGATGAATCAAAATACTATGGTACACTTTTTTATCCATTGTTGATTTGAGTTGAACTAAATCACTAACTTTTCCTCCTCTTAAACTACCCTAAGTCATGACATTACAACCACCGTGTTTCACTGAATAACACATTCATATACCAATCATTGGACATATAGACGTCTTCTGGTTCTAGATAATTCAAAATTTGATTCATCAGTCCAAAAGACTTTTTTCCATTGATCCAATGTCCATGATTTATGATCTCTTGGCCATTTAAACCGTTTTTTATTTATTACACACCGTAACAAAGGTTTTTGACACGCTATACGACCATATAGTCCAACTATACATAATTATCTCTTGATTGTATCAACTGATATTGAAATTTTTCATTTTTTATTTAATTCTTCTCTAATAATTAAGTTTGCTTGTAACTTCAATACGTTTATCTTTCATATTTGTTATGTATCTTATTTTTCCTCTGCTTTTTTTAGTCGAGTTTGTCCCTGTTATTCTTAATTGTGTTAACGTGTATATTACACTTGACTTCATTTTTTTTGCTTTTTTATCACACAAGTTCTTCAGATAAAACTTGAATTTTTGCAAGTAGCTTAATTAAATATTCTGTTCTTTTTTTTAAACTCATGTTTGCACAAGTCTTGTTAAAAAAAAATTTAATATCAAGTTGTTAGTATGCGTACAAAATTAGAACTTATATTCAGTAATTACACAAAAAAAAACCATCTACAAATTATATTCAGTAATAAAACTTGTATTTTATAATAGATAATGTTATTACATAGTATTAACATGAGAAATTAATTATATCAAAACAAATTTCAGGCAACTTGCTTTTACGCGGTTTCAAGAAGTTCACATGAGAAAGCAAAAATTTTTGCTACAATATTGACTATATGAGCTATTGTATGTGTGTGTGTGTATATATATATATATATATATATATATATATATATATATATATATATATATATATATATATATATATATATATATATATATATATATATATATATATATATATATATATATATAGTCACAGTTTGAAAGATACAGACTAATCTAATTTTGAACTATGTACTATTAACCCTCATTAGTTAGAAAAAAATTGGAAGCAGTTTGAATAAAATAATTAGTTAGGTTTGAAGTGAGTTCAAAGATACGCAGTTGACACAATTTACTAATTTTTATGCAGTTTGAGGCGGTTGACAAAATCAAACAAAATACTGATCTAATCAATTTGAAATGGGTCTAAATCGATTTCTGAAACCTTTTCACACCTAATTAGACCAAGGAAAATCCAAAATCGGTTAAAAAGTACTAATTATATGTTTAATTTTATTTATATATTATACTAGACATATTTTAACCACTAATTCTACAACATATTAACATTTTCTTTTCTTTCCACCACTCCCTTGGGGTCTTCCAGCCTTTCTTTTCTGGTCCACTGCTAGGAGCTCTTCATCATGGCTTCCATCAACAAAGTCCTGTATAAGCTTAACATTCCTCTCTACAGCATCATTAGTTACAGGAATGTTGGATATAAAATCCTTGAACTTTGTGTAGCCAGACAATCTGTTCCTCATACTAGGTGGAATCTTCATCCATTCAAGCTGCTGGCTATCTATTTTTAAGATGTTAAATATCAAAATGGATTCTGAATCAACAAACTCAGACAACCTGGGTCTTTCTCCTTCTTTGTCAATCAAACCTGGTACATTATTCTTCTTATACATAAACGACAGAGGATCCATTTCCTTTGAATCATTTATCATCAAGATTCTTTCAGCAATTTCAGTCTTTTCCTCATCTGACACTCCAGGATCCAGTAAACTAAATGGGATCAAAGTTGGATGAGATACCATGTATGGTTTGCAATGCTATCGAGACATTAGGCTGCAACATTAGGTCTGCTCTTCATGTATGACTTCATCTCCCAGATTGCTTCTATGTCATGTCTTGGAGAAATCATAGTCTGAGACAAGGTTAAGAACCACTTTGCATAATACAATCATACTCAGAGATGGCCTCAACTTCTCTTGTTGTAGAAGCTGTGGAAACAATATCTGTCATTTGGCTGAGAATTTGCAGCTTTATGTAATATAGCTATAAACCTTGCATGATGAATTACTCCAGGTTGTCGAACTGTCAGTTGATCAATCTCTGGGGATAAATAGAATTGAACAATTTCTGCTAGCTCCCAATAATCATCTCTGGTTATTTTGTCTTTATCCAACAACTTTGTGATGATTTCTAGGGATACTCTAGCAGCATTGTCAAGTTTTTGATTTAGTCCATATTTGAATTTGTAAAGTTTATTTTGATCAAACTGAATAAAAGAAAACTCATCCAACAGTTTCTTGAAGAGTTGATTATCTGGACCTGAGGTTGTCCTGAAGAGCTTTGCAACATTCTTAATATGACACTCATATACATGATGTCTGCAAGCAAGATGCATAACAGGTCTTCCAAGATAGATGTTTAACCTGGAATTTACTCCTTTTTCTTTACCTGTATTTGACGCAGTAGTGTCAATTACTAGAGCTTTAAAGTCTTCTTTTAATGAGTTTTCTTCTAAAATCTCAACAATCTTCTCAGTCTGACAAGCTCCAGTAGAATCAGTGACAGTAGGTACTCCAAGCAAAAAATGTTCTCCATCACAAGTTACACTCAATGCTAAGCGCTCTCTTTTAAGTTTCTTTCCATCAGTTAACTCTTTGACTAGCTTTCCATCATAATGAAGAATCATCTTTGATCCAGCTTTTGCTCTTAAAGCTTCCTTGGCTTCCTCTGCTGTTTCCTGTATGACCTTTCTACCAAGTCTGTGTATATTGGATTTTGACATACCTTTACTGGAAAGTCCACTTGTATCAGCCACCTGCTTTAAAATATCGGATTGAGCTCTGATGCTTACATGTTTAACCTTCGAAATAAGGACAGTATCTTCTACTATGCCAACAGATGTAGATGGTTGTGGATCTCATCTTTACTCAAGTCTGTAGAATTATAGGTGTCTATTTCCTCTGAAGATATTTCTGTTTCACTTGAAAATGAAACCTGCAGCTCAGACTGATAACTCTGATCATGATCTGCTCCAGACATTCTTACTCTTGTCTGTTGAGATCTTTGAGCAGAATAAACGTACCTTTTATCTTTCTTACCAATGTACATTTTCCTGCAACTTCTTTGATCATTTATGAAAATGATATCTTCTGCCTTGACTACCTGAGATCTTTTTTTATCTTTCTCTAATATTTGTATCACATCACTGGGCATAACATCAAAAAGAACAGGCAAAATATTGTCTTTGAAAATTATTCTCTTTTCTACTTCTTTAGTGTTTTGCCTTTTTTGAAGAGAAATCAATTTTTTGTGCTGGCTAGCAATTCACTCATTTTCTTCTGTACTTTGTCCATTCTGGATGTTGGAATTCTAGCTTTTTCATGAATAGCAATGACCTTTTTAACCAAACACTGACAATTTTCCTCACAATAGAGCTTGAAATCATGAGAGAATCCACAGCAGAGAAGGGTGTTATCTTTGATCATAGGATTTTCAGAATTTAAAAAATAATAATGCTTCAAAATGTCTTTGTTAGAAGGGAGTTGATTGTCATTCAACTTGTCACTTATACTCTTAAGAAGAAATATTTCTTTTTTTTTCTGGTTTTGGCCATTCTGTTTAATTAAGTTTACTCTCTGCACTGGAGTCAAATAACAACTATAATAGACAGATGTTCATAAAAGTGTTCTATCACTTACAGAATTAAAAAGTGTTCTTTCTCTTAAAAAGATAAAGTTTCTCAAAGTTCTTATAATAGTGTTCTATCACTACTTTGAAGCACTTTTGGTAATCCTTCAGTTTAGCAGTGTAAAATTAAATTATTATTTTGCTTTTAAAATGTTTTAGAAGTTTTTAAGACAAATCAAGAAAGCAAAATAATAATTTCATTTTACTCCGCTTAACTGAAGGATTACTGTTGCAACTAACTCCCAGGCCCCACCCCTTGCCGAGGAAATGCATTGTTCCAAATAACCCCCTCCTCAAACCCCCAGGTCAGAATTTTCTCACCACATTTAGATTGTAGTATGCCCCCACCTCTCCCTCCTCCCTAATTTATATAACATGCAATATTATAGGCATTTTTACATGTTTCAAATCTTGTCACTTCAGGAACGTTTTGGAAAAATATACACAACTTTAACATTTTTCAACCGATTTTGGATTTTCATTGGTCTAATTAGGTGTGAAAAGGGTTCGGAAATCAATTCAGACCCATTTCATAATGATTAGATCAGTATTTTGTTTGATTTTGTCAACCATGTCAAACCGCATAAAAATAGGTAAATTGTGTCAATTGCGTATCTTTGCACTTTAAACCTAACTAATTATTTTATTCAAACTGCTCCCAATTTTTTTCTAACTAATGAGGGTTAATAGTACATGGTTCAATATAAGATAAGTCTGTAGCTTTCAAAATGTGACTACACAAGCACTATAAAAATAACTTTTTCACCCCAAAATCATGATTTTTGAAACTTAAGGTGGCTTGCATAGTCACAAAAATAAAATTAGAGCTCTAAAACTTTACAGATCTCATTTTCTCACATATACGCAGCAGAAAAATGCTAGGAGCAGTTAAAATAAAATGTGACCCTGAAAACGGGACACCCTAATATATATATATATATATATATATATATATATATATATATATATATATATATATATATATATATATATATATTTATTTATTTATTTATTTATTTATATATATATATATATATATATATATATATATATATATATATATATATATATATATATATATATATATATATATATATATATATATTATGTTAGTGTAATAAATCAAAATAAGCGTAAGCAGATAAGTTTACTTTTGCAACAAATAAACTATAATATATACTATATCAAATTTGTATTTATCCCTTAATTGTACACTTATTAGATTTTAAAATAAATGTTATTATAAAATTAAATGTATTTTGCATTTTATTATAATGCACGCACTGTTACAAGCATTTTGTATGTTAAATGAACATTTTCTAGGCATGTTTTTGATGTTTGAGTAATATCCAGAATTTCCAGGTATGTTGTCACATGCAAAACAAAAGTATTATTTATCATTGATGACCAAAAGTTATTTTGTTTTATAGAGCTGGTTAATGAGTTTCCTGCTTTTTTTATTAGCCTTTAATTGTTTTATTGTTGACGACCAATTGTCAATTGCTTTACACCAAATTTAAAACCTATTTTTCTCTGACTTACCTCGAAAAGAGGTCAGTCAGAGAAAAAAAACAACGAAGGGGATGTCAGGTTGACAGATCCACATGGAAAAATCATAAAAGTTTTGCTTATCGAGAAAAGGAACAAAAATATTTTGTTCGCAAAAGAATAGGCGACAAAGTAATCACTGATGTGCCTAAAATTGTTGGTAGGTCTCATTAATTTTTTTTTATTTCTTTTCTCCATTCCAGGATGTTGGACGACCAGGGTGCTTTCTATCAGAAAAGGATTGTACAGTTTCAAGTCTTTTTAAGTTATCATATATTGTACTTTGAACAAATCCTTATTTTTCAAAATGATTTACAATTTCACTTTTTTTTATATTAAGTTTATTTACAAAAACCATTTTGAGTCACTTTTTTTAGAAGATTCTCGTTCACCTGAATTTAACCTCATTTTGAATAATTGTGTTTTAAGTATAAAGTTTATATTTCATTTAACATTTATATTTCATTGACAATTTATATTTCATTGAACATTTATGTCATTAAACATTTATATTTCATTGAACATTTGTATTTCATTGAACATTTATATTTCATTGAACATTTATATTTCATTGAACATTTATACCTACGCATAAAACTACAAAAACAAGTTAATATGCTCAAATAATTAAATTCAGATTTGACTGATAACTTTCGCATCACCCGTTAAATGAAACATTGTTGCAAGGTTGACAACTTACTCAATAAATACAAAAATATCTATTGAAATTTGAAAAGGATCAGTTTAATAAACTAATAAAGATGAACTTGTGTCTGATTGATATTGCTGACTATGATTCTACGAACTTAACTAAAATTGAAATTGTTTTTTCTTAAAGACATTCTGAATAATTGTTTCATAATTTGTGTTGTAAAAAATCATATAAAGAAATTCAGTAGCTGCCACTGCAATTAATGACTAGAAACCAACAGATGAAATTGTTAGAATAGTTTGATTCAACAGCTTAAGGTACAGGTTGCTTGAATGGAGCTTGTGTTCTGTTTTAAAAAAAGATCCACCGAAATTTACTTTGACATACTGGTTGGTGATGTTTTTAAGGTGATATTAGACTTTAAAACTGATCCAAATAATTTCACAGGTTCAAACATTATTGTTCTTAATTTGATTTGCAAGTATACACATTGTGCAACAATGGCTGTCTCTTTACCATCTTGTGTGCAAAACTCAAAATGTTGACGATAAAACACTGAGTTTTGCACGAGACATTCTGAATGGGAAAGCAGGACATTTAATGAGAGAATACTACTGATAATTGAGCCCATGAGATGCATAGTAGTATAAGTCTTTTTTTTCAATATTTTGAGTTATTGCCACCAATGGTTAGCATTTTGTTTATTCTATTACACGGTAGAGTGGTATAAGTCTTATGATATCGATAATGATGCTGGAGCTGTTTTTTGTTATGCTCCTCACTAAACAGCTGTTTTTGTTCACAGCCATAGTGTATAAGTCAGACTTATACCAAAATAGATATGAGTGACTTATACCACTATGCATCTCAGGGGCTCAATTATTGGAAATATTTCTTTGGGGAACACCCCCTCTTTGTATACAATTTCAGTCTTCTAGCTTATGTCTAATTTTGCCATTCATCTTTACGATTTGCCCAAAATATTGAAGTTATCAATGATAGTGCAGAGAGAGGATTGGCTATTATTCAAGAATATAATCAGCTCATGCTACATGAAGGTCATGGTACATGAAGGTCAGTTTCAGTTTCTCTTCAAGCTGTAACAGAGTATAGACGTTACTTCCCTGATTGTAAAAAAGCACACAAATAGCTGGACAGCCAAATAAAGAGTGAAGCTTCCATTGCTCAAGCTCATTTAGCATGTAGTTTGTTCTTAGTTATTATTGATCCAATAAATTTTTTGTTAAAAATAAAAATAATTTTTTTTTATTGTCTTTAGAAAAAAAGTTTAACAGTAAAACATTCTAGAAACAAGATATAGTCCGACTTATTATTTAATCATGACGAAACAGTAAAAATAGAGAACTTCATGTTTTATATGCAACTTTTAGATGTAAATTAAATGAAAAAATATTTCACGCAGGTGATTTTTTACTATAAAGGAACCAAATAAGACCGGTTCCCGTTATGTTTTTTAGCACTTATCAAGTAAGAACAACCCTAATATATACATATATATGAGAAAGATATTTGGTTTAAATTACTTTTTTGCTTTATATATTATAGAAGGAAGAAGAAGTGCTGTTTATTGTGAACTCGTACACATATTAAAGAAAACAATTATTCAGACGGTTTCACGTGTAAATTTATATCTTTGTATAAAGTACATATCAATATCTAACAAAGATTTTTTTTCTTCACCTTTACTTAAATAATTTTTTGATTTTATGTATGACAGATGCTTGCATAAAAAAAAGTGTTATAATAAAATGTACTATTATGCGAGCTTCAGTAAACAAAAGCATAATAACTGAAAAGCCTACAAAACTTTCATAATATCGATGGCTTAATCCGTAAACCAGCCAACTCCATGTTTGGTGGAAATCCAGATTTTGATGCCATTTTGTTGATCTTCAAATTTTATATAATATGCAAAATGACCATAATTCAAATAAAATTATGAATACGTTAAATCACCCCGCACACATACTAGCCAACTCCAGGTTTAAAAAAAACGATTTACCAATCCAGCTAACTCCCGCCAATTTTGCCATTTTGTAATGTGAAGTGTTAGATATTTAATATAACTTATATATTAATATACACATTTGAAGCTTTCAATATATAAAAGGACCTGAATTAATGCAAGGTAAGACACTTTAACTTTTTAAAGCATATTTGTTTTCAAAAATAGTTAAATTAAGTTTGATAATTACATTACAATTACAGAATCAGCTCCTTGTGTTTGTTAATGCTGTATTTGGTTATATTGTAGTTATTTCTTAACCATACACATAAAATTTTGAAAAAAACAGACAAACAAAATAAAAGTTATTAAACTTAGAAGCGTAGTTTGATATTCAAAAGCAAGTAGTAATAATGTCAAAATTTTAAACTACGCTTCTAAGTTTAATAACTTTTATTTGATTTGTCCGTTTTTTTTATTTAATGCAAGCAAAGATAATAAATCAAAACGATACAGCTGTAAAGTTAATTTTATTTGACAAAAAAAAAACGTTTTTTTTTTTTAATGGTTTATTGCCAATTGGAAACATTATGCAATATCGGGTTAATAAATCTTGAATACATGGATTCCTAGAAATGATTAAAATATACTTGATTTTTTAGAATGTCATTTACAGAAGACATTGGTCATTGTAATGGAGAGATGCAGAGTGATTTTTCATATTCTCATAAAGACAGTGCTATCGAAACAATTCCTTTTTTGATCTTCGATGAAGGTTTTATGTTACCCAATTACACTACTGTTTTCGATCAGGAAATATTCCCATCGCATGACACATCCACAAGTGGGGTTGGAGTCTCCATTCAAGCTCTTGTGCCAAGTCAGGATTCATAAAAACCTAGCGGTATAGTTAATAGCTCCCCAATGATAAACAATGACATTATCGATGAAAGAGATTATAATGCTCCTTTGGTCCCATATTCTGAGCACTCAGACTCAGAATCTGATGGTGATGAAGGAGGGACAAAAAAAGTCAAACGGCGAAGGGGATGTAAGATTGACAGATCCACATGGAAAAATCATTAAAATTTTGCTTATCGAGAAAAGGAACAAAAATATTTTGTTCGCAAAAGAATAGGCGACAAAGTAATCACTGATGTGCCTAAAAATCCAAGGTGTAAATGCGCATCAAACAAAAAATCTGCCTTTCAATATTTGGATATTTTAGACACAGATCGAACAGAAATCTTCGTAAGTTTTTGAAATATGACTTGGGAAGAAAAGAAGGTGTATGTTGATAGTCTTGCCAAATGCTTTCCTATCAAGAGACCGAGAGACAGAAAGGATGCTTTAAAATTCAAAAGACTTAGCTCAATCGAGTACTATTTAAGGAAAAAAGAAAAATTGTACAGAGTCTGTAAGACAATGTTCTTAAACACTCTGTGTATTGGAAAATCAACCGTGTAGGGTTGGAAACAATCAAGATCAGTTGTCAACCAAGCAGTATCATTGGTAGAATCACCGAAGGCTAGAGAGAATCTATTTCATATAGAAGTAGCTTCACTCAAAGATTTTTTTAAAAGTTTGCCAAAAATGGAATCGCACTACTGTCGCATATCAACATCTAAGAAATATATTTTACCCGAATCGTCTACAAAAAAATCCCTTTATAATTTTTATGTGTCTGAATGGTGTTTATTGAACAACATTGCCCATTTGTCTGTAGCAAGATTCAACAACACTATGGAGACCGAGAATATTGCTCTATTCCAACCTAAAAAGGATTTATGTGAAAAATATTTATCACACAAGCTTGGCTATATGTCAGACCTAGACTACAACCAACGCATGCATAGAAAAAATGAAGCACGAATTGAAAAACAGAAAGACAAAGAACTGGAAGAGTTTGTTTTTACAGTTGATGTACAAGCAGTTTTGCTTGCGCCCAAGTCAAATGTTTCTTCTCTGTATTATAAAACGAAGCTATGTGTTCATAACTTTTGTTTATTTGATCTTACAGCAAAAGCTGGATACTGTTATTTGTGGAATGAAATTGAGAGAGGACTAAATGCTAAAGAATATGCAAGCATATAAGGGAAATTCATTATCCAAAAATTTCTTCCCAGACTCAACAGGCAAAGCAATATTAAATTGATTTTATATAGTGATGGTTGCGTGTCACAAAATAGAAATTCAATATTGTCGAATGTTTTGATGAATATAGCTATTTCAAAGCAAATAAACATTGAACAGAAGTATTTAGAGGTTGGGCATACCCAAATGGAGGCCGACTCAATGCATGCATGTATAGAAAAAAAACTAAAAAATAAAGTTATTAATGTACCTGTAGAATACTACGGAGTTTGTAGAAGTGCTTGGAAAAAACCAGAACCCTATAATGTTTCTTACCTGACGCATTCATTTTTCAAATCATTTGACTCAATCAAATTTTATAAATCAATAAGACCTGGAAAAATGAAAGGGGACCCCAAGGTATTGTTTTATCGAATACTTACATACATTTTTCTTTGAGCCATTGCATTTTTTTTTTTACTTTTAGGTATTTGGATTTATTACTAACACAAAATATGTTTTTAAGTTAACTGACATTCGTGGCTTACGGTATAATATGGATGGCTACATCTACTATAAGCTAAGGTTTACAGATGAGTGGCTGTTGCTACCGCAGCGTCGTGACAAGCTTATTACCACTAAGGATATTGAGCAGTTGCCTAATCTGTACTCCGAAAGATTGAAAATTAAAAACAGGAAATTTCAAGACCTCCAGGATTTGAAAACTACCCTGCCTTCAGATTATCATGATTTCTATGACAATATTCCATATCATGCATAGCTACATTTAAACAATAAATAAATCTTACCTACACTTCAAAAATGCTTATTTTATTCCGGCATAATTTTTATTGTATTTTTAAACTTTTTTCTAGAACTCAAAATAAAAACACTTTATCATTAATGCTATTACAACAATCGTTAAATTATACAATAACCATTAAAGTTACTACGGAAAATCAGCCAATACCCAAAATAATTTAAAATTTGATTATTAAATTGTGCCAACTCCTATTATTCCTCCAAAGTAATAAATTAAATTAAATATGCATAAAACTTCATTGTAAATTTCATTTCTGAATTAATAATCTACAAAAGCGTGTTTTGAAATTTTTTTTATTTCATTTAATAATGAAATTATTCGGTTTTTTGTTGTTCCTGAACATTTCATAAAAATGGAGTTGGCTGATTTGCGGATTAAGCCATCGATATGTTTTTTAAATGGTTAAAAGTTTTTTAAATCTATGGTTGAAAATTTCCGCACAATTTTCGGAAATTTTTCGGGAAATTTGGCTAAAATTTCCAGAAATTTTTAAAAAACTTTTATTGCAATAAACTTAAATACTTTTATAAAATACATTTCTTTGTTTCAAAAATATGCGTTTTATCATTGTAGTATTTGGGTATTCTTTATATATTTTAACCAAAAATATAAAATAATAGAGACCCGCAAGCGAAAAATACGCATCTCTTATTCAAATTTTTGTAATCAAGTTTATCAATTGAAAAGTTTTTTTCTAAAAGGCGCAAAATTCATCTTCTCGAAAATTTAGTTTTTTCAACGCTCGAATTCTTTATTAAAAAAAGGTACAAATCTAACTATGTTAGTATCAATAAAAAATTCTTCATCATCTTTATTTACGACCACAAAATTATAAATTTAAACCATTTTAAAGTATAGCTTAGTTTTTCAATTTATTGATTTATAAAGCCATAAGTGCCCTAGCAAGGTTGTGGCGAGTGAGACTTAAGTCTTAAAAGCACTTATTTAAGCATAGCGGCAGAATTTATTACTTAGATTCAAATTTATTAGAACAGTGACACATGTTCTAAAGGACACGCAGGTTCATAAAATATAGACTCTGACAACGTGCACTACAATCACATAATACATATGCTAGATAGTTTACAATATATATATATATATATATATATATATATATATATATATATATATATATATATATATATATATATATATATATATATATATATATATTACAATTATATATAAGACCACAACAAAAACTAGTTAGCCGGAACAGTATTTTCCAAAGCTGATAAAGTTAATTTTTAATTTTGAAGCTCTTGATATTTTTGGCATTAACGACGTCAGACGACAAGTTATTCCAAAATACCTAAGTGAGAAAGAGTATTTATGAACATCGAGATTACACTTTAGTTTGCGTAATTTGAATTTGTGACCTCTAGTGTAAATATAGTTGTCTATTAAAAAAAACTTGATTTGTTTAGGCAAATTAAATTGTTCAGAATTTTGTAACATGTAATCATGTCTTGCCTAAGACGACGAATTTCTTGTAGTTTCAAACCAAGAATTCTAAGTCTATTAAAATATGAAAAGTTATTTAAGCTAGTAATTCTCTAGGTAAAACGTCTTTGCACTCTTTCCACTGTTTGGTTCATTTCAGTGCGGTTTTGCGACCAAACCGGAGAGCAATATTTTAAGATTGGTCTAATGTAAATAGTGTAGGCTTTATCGATAACACGCGGATCGCAACTTTTAAAATACTTAAAGATTAAATATCCTCGAATGTTTGATGCGCGGACAATATTTAAAGTATGATTATTGTAATTTAAGTAAGAATGGATTCTAACTGAAGAAATGCTGATATCCAATGAAGGAAGTTATCTATTATACCGTATATTGCAAGTTTTTTCAAAAGTTTTAGATAAGGTACAGAGTCAAATATTTTTTTAAAACCAATGTACACCACGTCAGAAATTAAATTGCTATCTAAAGGTTTATTCCAGTCATTAGTTGACTCTAGAAGATTTGTACACGTAGATCTTTTGGATAAAAAGCAGTGATGATTAGGTGTTATTAGATTAAGTGTTATTAGATGTTGATTATGTGTTTTTAGACCTTGAAATCATTAGTTTTATCTTTATTTTTATATTAATCTTTATTATTTATTAATTTATTAGTTTTATCTTTATTTTTATATTAATCTTTATTATTTATTAATTTATTAGTTTTATCTTTATTTTTATATTAATCTTTATTATTTATTAATTTATTAGTTTTATCTTTATTTTTATATTAATCTTTATTATTTATTAATTTATTAGTTTTATCTTTATTTTTATATTAATCTTTATTATTTATTAATTTATTAGTTTTATCTTTATTTTTATAGGTAACTATATTTTTAAATAGTTCAAATTTAGCAAAAATGTTTATTTACTTTTCGCCTTCCATTAATCGACTAATGTTGTTAAATCAAGAAAAAATTTTAAGATATTGTAAATATTTTGAATATTTACAATATTTTAAAATTTTTTCTTAATTTAGCAACATTAATCATTTTATACGCAATTTTACAGTTTTCAGTAACTTGTAGGCCAATATAAAAAACATTAAAAAATTCTCCTCCCCCTTTAGGGATAAGGTGCAAATAATGTTTAGCTTTAAACAAAGCTTCCTACGGCACTAAACATCAGTATGCTTACTAAATATAGGATGAATAAAACAATTTTAGATAGAAAGAATAAAACAATTTGATAATTTTGAATGAAATTTGAAAATTTGAAAACAAATGAAAACTTTGAAAACAAATTTTCATAGTTGCTATTTAAAGTTACTAAAAAAACTCAAAAATACTCACCAAAAAAGTGTTTTTTAAAGGAGACATTCTAAAATTTTGATATTTTGTTTCACAATATTTTACCATAAAGCTGTCCATAACAACTACCTAAATAAGACATAAAATGAACCCATTAAATATAAATTATCCTATCTTTTTTTGAAAATTTCCCGAGTTAAGAACTTTCGGGAAATTTTCATCCCTAGCTATGTCTTTTACATCTTTTAAAACATTTGGGGCTGTTGTCGCTCTGGAAAAATCATGTTTTAAGACTTTTTTATTGTATGATAATTTTTTTTTTTTTTGCTAATTCTTTGAAAACCTTTTTAAAACTCCTAGTAAAAGATTATTACGAGGGTTTTTTTATAGTATGTTACTTGAGGGGTCGTCCATAAACTACGTCACGCTCAAGGAGGGATGGGGAGAGGGGTTAATGGTACTGTGACAAATCGTACGGGACTAGTTACAAAAGACTTACAATGCTTTGAAGAGGGAGTGGATGGGGTTTAAAAACGCGTGACGTAACTAATGGACGACCCCTAAATAGCAAAGCCAAATTGTTTTTTTTATTTTTCCTTTTTTATTTTTTTGTTATTTAGGTGCCCCAAGAAGACCTAACGGTTTTGTCACAGAGCACCGCGGAAGTGCATTTAACTTGGAGGTTCACGCCTCCTTCCTTACCGTGACGCGAATATAGGTCCAGAGCTTGTTTCGAACCTAGATCTTCAGCTTCTATAGCAAGTGCTCTAATCACTGCGCCACGGCTGAGTTTCAATTTGAGTGAGTTTCAGAAAGTGCGGTTTTCTTAACTTGTTATAAAATTTGAATGCGCGATTTAAGCACTTGAATAAACGTTAGACATTAAATAATCGGTATCGAGTCCCGGTTTGTCGTCTATTGATGCGATTCCTTACAGTATCGATATCGAGATCACGCGATACTGGTGTCGGAAGTATCTGATGTATCGGACCCGAAGCAAGGGTCTTCACGAGAATTTCTAGTTTATTTTTAAAAACGATTACTAATTAAAAGTAGTAAGTTTGTATCATAACTGAGATGTAGGGAAGAGTGGGAAAAGTGGGATATCAAAAAATATTTTTAGAATAATTTATCTTTTTTATATAATGTATGAACTGCATCAAAAAAGTTTTAACAAATAAAGCATCACTTTGGGCACTGATTCCATCCCCTAAAATTGACTGTAGATTATATAAAAGTGTATGTAATTTTGATTTAAAAGGAACCGTGTCATTAGGGTAAATTGGGACAGTCATGGGGTGAAGTGTGACAAGCGAGTAATTAACAACATATCAACAAAAATTATTAGTTAAAAGCTATTAAAACTACAAACAGTGAGTAATTGTGTAGCTTCCTTAATTTAATTTCTTATCTGGTATTGTTATTTTAATTTGCCTGTTTAGTCTGTTGGTCTTATCTGTTTTAGTTTTTTTTTGTTCTTTGTTCAACACTCAACAACTAAATAAAATAACCATCACTCATTATGTTTTGTTGTAGCATCATCAGCTATACATTATTAACTAAATCTTTAAATGGCAATTTTACTTGTGTTGTTAGTTGTAAATTCAAAAGGTCACATTTTCATTTTTTTTTTTATTATGACTATGCGACCATTCGATACAATACGATTTTTTTAATTATCGTTATCGCGTGGTATCGACATTAGTTGATAAGCAATTCCACACGATACGAGACCATCTTTCTCGGTATCGATATCAATTTTTATCTTTTTTTTAATTTTTTAGTTTAAATTTATTGCATGTCGTATAATATAAACTTAGCATCTGGAAGAAGATCATACTAATCTTGTCTATCCATTGTTAATCCAGAACCATATAAAAATTAAAATATCAATATAATATAAAACAAGCAATTAAAATTAAAAATAGCAATCTATAATAGTTGAAATAATAAATGGTTAAAAATTACATCTCGTAAATATTTTAATATATTACCCATTAAAAAAATAATATTCTTTAACTTATTATGCAATACGAGCTACGAGCAAGACGTCTTATTTTTTTAAAAAAGAGAAAAATATACAATAATAAAAAAACCCATATTTTAAGTATTATTATATATTTAAAATACGTTTTTTTTATCAACAAAGTGAAAATAATTATTTTAAAAACATTGAAGAGATTTGTTCTCACTTAAAAGATTTAATGGCTTAAATTAAAATCTTAATTCCGGAAAACTTAAATCGAAATCGTGAACGTCTATTTGCTGAAATTCTAGACATATTTGATACCAAACAATTCAATGAGATAAAGATAACTTAAGATTATGAAATCCTGTGGAAAATAATCTCCGTAAAAGATACAAAGCAGCATGATGTACAGAAGATATCTAATTGTTCTCCATATCGTTATGGGAAAAACAATTGCACAAAGAAATAGGAGAAGCGATTGTATTAACAAAAAACGATGAAACTCGCCCAGTAATGAATTTCTTGTTTATGCATTAAAAGAATTGGTAATTGTTTCGCAAACAATACAAATGAAAAAACAAAAAATAAAAGAGGAACTCAGTTTTTTGAGGGGTAAAATACTTTTTCAAATCAATCTTATTGACTTATTGAAGAATTTAAAATTAAAAACGAAACTTTAGAATTAAATCGAATCAAATTTCAAATATAAATTTTGATTATTATGTACAAAGTGAAAAGAATTTTTCAAAGGCTGAACCTACAAAAAACGTCATTGAACAATTTTATAGTAAACTATTCTCAAAGGTTGAAACAAAAAATCAATTTTTATATAAATTTCAATTATTGTGAACAAAGTGACAATAAAGTTTCACAGGCAGAAGGTACAAAAAAACGTCATTCAACAATCTTGCGGAAAACCATTGTCAAACGTTGAAACAAAAAAAGAATCACTATTTCAAAAAACATTTGCAAATGCTTCGGCTCAAAACCTCGTGTACTTCCGATATAAATAAATTCAAAAATATTAAAAACACAAAAAACGATGTCAATGATCTAAACAATTTCATCTTAGACCTATTGTTATTAAAAACAAAATAATTACATCTATTCGCTTTCTTTATTCTTTCTAACTCGACTTCTTCTGACTCACTCTATGATCCTTCGTTCTTCCTAAAATCGTTCACTCTTGGTCTGTGAAGCGGGTTATAATACTCTTTAGTGAGCTGAACGTGTCTTCGCAGGCTTTGGTATGTAGCCTCTATATGGCAATTAGCCGGAGGAGAATAAACCACAATACCAACAAATTCATTTTAGTACGTAGAAATAACAGACCCAGCCGTCAAGAAATAAATTTTTCCTTAGAAAAAAAATCAAACTGTCCAGCCTGTTTTCGGCACTAAAATTTCAGATAAAAAACAGTTGTTGGCCAAAGAATAGTTCGTCAGTTTGAACTTTTTGTTGGAGGAGTTAGCAATCAAACCAATGAAGAAGATTTAAAAATTTTTATTAAAACGGAAATAGGTGTCACAGCCATATCAGTTAATTTAAACAAAGAAAATCAGTACAACTGATCTTAAAAAGTTTCAATAAACAGTTCTGACAAAAACTATTTATCTATGGGATACTGTATTGAAAAACAAAAATTAAATAGATTCTAACGAAACCTTAAATTTTGAGTTTACTTTTTATAATTTTTTTCGAACTAATGATTTCTTATTAGAAGATGAATCTGATCCTGATCTTAATTATTTTACTGATTCTGGTGCTTTGCAAAATAAATGCAACTATTTTTATACCTATGAAATTAAAGGATTTCTTGATTAAAATAATATTAACACAATTCACATTAATATTCAAAGTTTAAAATTTTATTTTGAAATCTTCAGTAATTTTATTTAAGAAACTTGCTATCTTTTTAATATAATTTGTTTAACAGAAACATGGCGCAGTTCGGATGACGTAAATTCTTTTACCAATTTTGAACTTCCAGGTTTTAATGTAAATTCATTGGCCAGAAAAACAAATAAGCGTAGTGGAGGCGTTCTTATTTATGCTAAAAATAACTTACGATATTTTACCCGGCATGACATGAGCATCGCTGATGCTGATAAAGAGGTTTTAACGATTGAAATTTTAACCAATAAAATAAAAATATAAAATAAAAGTTGTTGTTATCGCCCACCTTCAGGTGAAATTAAAAATTTTAATTCGTTTTTATGTAGTGACGTTATTTAAAAAAGTAACCACGAAAATAAATTTATCTACGTATTGGGTGATATGTATTGAGATTGTTTTAAATACCTCGTCAATAATAACATTAAAAGGTTTTACAATGGCATTTTTGAAAATGGTGCGATTCCTTTGATTAGCAAACCGACAAGAATTACTCAATCAAATGCTTCTTTAATTGATAATATTTTAACTACTGATGTTTTTAACAAATCCTTAAAAAAGGTATAATTAAAAATGACATATATGATCATTTTCCTATTTTCTTTTCTATAAATATAGATAATAAATGACTTCAAAATGAAAAAAGAGTTTTCAAAAAGCGCATTTTTACAAATGAAAATCTTGAATCTTTTAAAGAAATTACTGAGAGCAAAAAATGTACATCTCACTCTTTGCCAAACACAGTTAAACATAATAATGAATTTTTATATGATAAAAGACAAATTACGGAAGAATTTAATTAATATTTTTTTCTGTAGGACCAAATCTTGAAAAAAAAAAAAATCCTATAGCTAACAGTTTATTGAATGATCTATGTTTCCTTCTAAACTCTTACTTGAACTTTTTTGAATTAACTTTTGAAGAGTTTGAAATTGCATTTAAAATGGTAAAATCTAACAAAGCCCTGATGGTATTAATGGCAACATTATTATAAGTTCATTTGATGTTTTAAAAGATATACACTTTAAGATTTTTTCAATATCAATTAAACAGGGAGTTTTTTCACAAGCTCTAAAATTAGCAAAAGCCATACCAATATTAAAAGGTGGTGACATTGAAACTATTGTCCAATTTCACTACTTTCTGTATTCTCTAAAGATTTAGAAAGAATTTTGTACAATAAAATTTATAATCATCTTGGCGAAAGCTTTTGATACTATTGATCATGAAATTCTTTTTAAAAAGTTGGAATGGTACGGAATAATTGAAAATTTATTAATTTGGCTACAAAGTTACCTAAATAATTGAAAACAAATTGTTTATGCGGATGATAACGCATCATCTAATTTGTTAAATATTTCATGTGGAGTTCCTCAAGGATCCATATTAGGACCCCTCCTATTTCTAATATATATTAATGATCTACCAAAAGCTTCTAGCATAATGACAATTATGTTTGCGGATGGTTTTGACTTATTACTTTCTCATAACAACATTTTTACACTTTTTGCAACATGACAATTAAACTACTCAAAATTTCCGAATGGTTTAGATTAAACAAACTATCATTAAATATTGATAAAAATAAATGGATTTTTTTCATCCTTATGGTAAAAAGTACCAGCTGCCTAGCAACAAGATTTTTAGGTGTATATATTGATAAAAATCTTACATGGAAAAGCCACATTGCTAACTTGTGAAATAAAAAGAGTATAGACATTTTATACAAAATAAGAAACGTTCTTGATAAACCTAAATTTAATTATATTATTCGTTAATTCATTGCCATATTAACTATTCAAACATTGCTTGGGGTAGCACCTATAAAAGTAAACTTAAACCTCTCTATCGGCAACAGAAGCATGTAGCACGCCTTATAAACTTCAAGGACCGTGTTGCTCACGCCAAGCCTCTTTTATATGATATGAAAGCACTCAATATATATGAGTTAAATGTTTTTAATATTCTTTGTTTTATATATAAATGCAAGACCCACCTATCACCTGTTTCTTTTCATAACTTGTATTTACAAAGAGATAGAAATAAATATATCGTCGGTTGACAAGTATAACTCATTAAGTACAGTTTTATGGGAAATTAATTTTTACACACTACGATGTCCAAATATTAAAAACATATTGCAAGAAAAAGTCACAAAGTGCGTAAATCAATCCGAAATAGTAGTATTTTATCTTGAGATATCATTAATTGCTGTTTTGCAAGTTCTTACGGCAGGTAAAACTAAAACTTGATTATCTCAAATTAGCTACAGTGCCACTTTTACACAAGTTTTACTTGTCAATAAACGATATTTTAGAGAACGATAATTTAATTCGACAATCATTATCTCAAACTAATTTTGGAAAACTTTTTTATTTCATTTCGCGGACCATTTCTATGGAATAGTATAGTTCTAAATATTTCTGAATATTTTTCTCAAGAATGTAATTTTGATTCTTTTAAACAAAATCTTAAAAAAATTCATATATAATAATATATACATATTCATAAAAAATAATATATACATATACTAATATAGATAAGGGATTTTCAAAAATTTAAAAGTAGATTAGCATATTTTCAGTTGAAAAAATTCATTTTTTCAACTGAAAATATGCTAATCTACTTTTAAATTTTTGAAAATCCCTTATCTATATTAGTATATGTATATATTTAATCAATATTCTTTTTTATTTATTTATTTTTTTCGTTTTTTTATCAACAAGCAATTATTTAGCATGTTTAATTTTAAAGAATTATTTAACATCTTTTAGTTTTTAAGTTTTTACAACTCTTCTATTGTAATATTGTATGTTTATTTTAATTTATAATATTATGTTGCGAACTTTATATACTTTTATTATTAAATCTAATTTTATAATAAAAAGAAATCGAACAAAAATAAATAAATAACAAGAATAAAAACATTGAAAAAAAATACAAAAATATTAAAAATATATATATATATATATATTAGAAAAATAAAATAGAAAAGAATGTATGTATACGTATCTGCCAATATATGTATATAGGCTACGTTTGGAGGTGAACCATCCTTTGGAAGTGGCTTAGCATTTTTGTCGTCAGAAGCGTAAACGGAAGTATGGTAATTTGGCTTAACACACGGCAATAACTATCGTATGGCTATCTAGGTCCTTTTGCACAATCTTTAGAACAATCTGGAAATGTGTTATATTCAGTCTGGAAATTAGTTTATATCGATTATATTCAGTGATATGTTGTGAATAATATATAGCGATTAATAAGATTCAGTGATTATTTTCGACAAATTAGATTCAGCGTGCGCAAGAGATTTTTGCAGAAAATCATAGACATTATTGTTCCATAAGTCAGCTGCTCGGAAAACACAGTAATTTGATTGATAAAAGCTGTAAACACCATCATAAAAGGAAAAAACAATTAAAAAAAAAAAGTTCTAGTTTTTTCAATAGCAGTTTTCTGCGTTCTTTATATTTATTTTTATTCTTTATTTCTTAACGATATCTTGAACTGTTAACTTTTCTTTTTTTATATTATTTGCATCTGTATCATTTGTATCTATATCATAAATATTGTAATAAAGAACAAAAAAAAAGCACCATTCTAATCTTTACAAAACTAATAGAATATCTTATATTAATAATCTGTCTAGAGATAAAGGAAACTCATCCTCTTCAATTCGGTTTTACGAAAAATAGCTCAACCTTACATAATGAATTTTTTATAAGTGAAAAAATTAAACACTACAACAACAACAACTCACCTCTCTATCTCTGTTCGACAATAAAAAATTACCGCTTTATATAATTAATACTATATCGTCATTGTACCATGCAAGCAATGCTTCTGTCACTTATCTCGGATGCAAATTATATCCATATTATCTTACACAAGGAGTGAGACAATGATCGATTCTGTCTCCTCACCTGTATAATATATGTACTCAAAGCCTACTTGAAACCATACAAAATGAAAGTATCGTAAGGACATCAGTATATGGAAACTACACAGGTGTTGTAGCATATGCTGATGACATCATACTTCTTAGTTCTACCCTGTCTAGAATTAAAAAGCTTATAGCAGCTTGTAATATATACACTACCACAAATTTTATAAAGTTTAATGCTGACAAGTTCTTGTTCACCGGATAAAAACGAATTGCAAACTGCACAATAATAGCCGATCACCCAATTTTGATTTGTCAATAGACTGGGTAAAAATAAAAAAAAGCTATTGCTTTTACTCTGTAAGGCTGAGCAATTTACTTTAAAGTAATTGCTTAGCTTTACAAGAATAAAAATTTGAGCAATTTTTCTCAAATTTCTATTCACGTAAAGCTAAGCAATTAATCAAAAAACGCATTGTAAAAGCCATTCCTTTTTTTTATTCACCCGGTCTATTGACAAATAAAAATTGGCCTGAACAACTTAATTCCAAAGATAAGGTGCTCGATAAGTTATATAAAATTGATTAAACTTTGTTTGACAATAAGGTTCGTTAAAATAGCTATTATTTCGCAAACTATTTTTATACTGTGCTTTAAGGGTGCATATATCTTTATAAACATTTAATAATGGGTTATTCATACAACAAAGCGTAAAACATTAGGTATTATAAATGTTAAGTTTATAAACGTCTAAAATATTTATATCTTTGATACAGGTTTCGTATTTGAAAAACGATTTGAAAAATATATTACGCGCATATATCATCAGCATATATGCGTTTATCATATATATATATATATATATATATATATATATATATATATATATATATATATATATATATATATATATATATATATATATATATATATATATATATATATATATATATAATAGGTGTATGCATATGAAACCGCTGTTTAAAATAAGACAAGTTAATTTTCTTTTTAAGACAAAATTAATGTATGGATGATTATGTGTGTGAAACTACGTTCAATTTGCTTTAAATATCATAGTTTTTAATTTGATTTTATTCATATCTAGATAATTTTATACATCTTTCAAAATGAACAACTTTGTGCCTTCAAATATGCATTTGCGGGAAGTATTACTTCACTATTTTATTTTAAAGAAAACTGCTGCAGAAAGTCATCGTTTGCTTGTAGAAGCTTATTCTGACCATGCTTTATCTGAAACAACTTGCAGAGATTGGTTTAGAAGATTTAAAAGTGGCGATTTCGATCTTGACAACAAGGAACGTGGTAAACCTCCAAAAAAATTTGAAGATTCAGAATTGCAAAGTTTATTGGACGAAGACGATGCTCAATCCCAAGAACAATTAGCAGAAGAGTTGAATGTTGATCAGGCAACAATTTCAAGACGTTTACAAGCTCTCGATAAAATGAGAAAGGAAGGAAAATGGGTTCCACATGAATTGAAAGAACGTGATATTGAAAGGCGTTTAGTGACATGCGAAATGTTATTGAATCGTTTTGAAAGAAAGTCTTTTTTGCATCGAATAGTGACTGGAGATGAAAAATGGATTTATTTTGACAATCCAGTCCGCACAACACATTATGTTGACCCAGGCGCACCTGTAAAATCAACACCAAAGAGAAATATTCATGGAAATAAGGCTTTGCTGTCTATTTGGTGGGATCAGATTGGTGTGGTATACTATGAGTTGCTAAAACCTAAAGAAACAATTGATGGGCCACTTTACAGACTCCAATTATTCCGTTTAAGAAAAGCATTAGAAGAAAAACGACCCGAATATGCTGAGAGACACGATAAAATAATTCTTCAACATGACAATGCTCGTCCTCATGTTTGTAAAGTTGTTCAAACAGCGTTGAAAACTATCGGATGGGAAGTCTTATGCCACCCGCCGTATTCACCAGACCTTGCTCCATCAGATTACTATTTATTCCGATCAATGTCACATGGCTTGGCAGATCAGCACTTCTCGAATTATGAAGAGGTCAAAAAATGGCTCGATGATTGGATAGCTTCTAAACCTGAGAAATTCTATTGGGATGGAATTCATAAGTTACCAAAAAATTGGCAAAAAGTAGTAGAAAATAATGGAAATTACATTCAAAGAAATATAAATAAAACATCTCCAAAACAAACGTTCTAATTCAAAGAAAAAACAGCGGTTTCATATGCATACACCTATTATATATATATATATATATATGCATTTAAATATATATGAGTTTATCAGCATCAGAAACATGCGATGCATTGCATGTTTCTGACGCTGATAAAGACGTCGCAACTTACTTACACCTGTACTTCCTCAGTAGGCTGATTACTTATACAAGTTTTTAATTTTTTTTCAATGGTCCTAACATTAAGAGATGAAACTATTTTAAGGGACTGTGAAATTATATATAACTTGATGATTGGTTTTAAAAACGTCCCCCATGATGACCAGTTTTTTAAAACTATCTAGTTTAGTTTTCGCATCACTTAATTCAGTATTTTTCAGTTTTTCTTTCGCTATGCAAAACCTTGCTAAAGTTATTTTTTAATGTGTAAGTATATTTTTTATAATATAATGTTTAAAGTTATAAAGAATATTTTATTATTTAAATCTTTTTAGGTAGGGATGTATAAAATAAGCAGTGATATCATAAAAAAAAAAATAGAAAACTTGGCTAAGCAATTTAGTTCATTTTGAGAAAGCAACGGCAAAAAGAACAAAAATCAATAAAATTGAAGAACCACTTGACAAGCTAATTAGAATTGTCATCAATTGTCAGAAGAAAGTATAGTATTGCAACTCCAACACAGGCAGATATTTACAAAGCAGTTATGAAAGAAGCCTACAGAATCAAAAAATAATTAAAGAAAATTATGAAAAAATCTTTATGGGCACTACATTTTGATAGCAAGAAGATTAAACAGAAAGAAATGCAGGTTGTAGTTTTAAAAAACAATGATAAGGAAATAAATTTGGCAGCCATGCTTTTAGAGGATGGCAAAGCCAAAACAATTGTTTCAACATTGATTAATTTGTTAAATGAATTTGATATATGGGAAGTAATAAAGATGATTAATTGTGACACAACAAACATAATCACTCGTGCAAAAGACGGTGTTGTAGCATATTTAAAAAAAGAGTTTATAGTCAAGAAATTGGGAAGTTCCAAAATATGCGTGTTGCCAGCATCACGTGTTAGATTTGTTATAAAAGCATGTCATGGATGAATTTTTTGGAAACAAAAACATTGTCACCAACTATAAATTATTTTTTTGTTGATGAACTGATACAAAATTATGATGTCTTGGTTAAAATTTCAAATAGTCAACGTCAATCATCAGCATACCAGCAGCGGTATGGCGAGATGACATGAAGTTTTTGTGTGAGCTAGGTAATCATTACAAGTTTTATTTGGAAAAAAAAGATTTTGCCAAAAATAATTTCAAGGCTCTTTCAAATATTATTAATGCTAGATGGAATTCAAGTGGAATTATAGCATTACTGGCATTTATTTTATTGCCAGAGCATCGGCAGCAACTGCAACCAACATGCAATTTTATTGCTGGCAAATGGATGAATATCTGGTTTTCCAATCACTATTATAGTTGAACAAACTATTAAGTTTTATTAGTTGCAGTTAACCAGTATGCAAAAGCAAAAAAGTCTTTTTTAAGACATTGGTGTAATCTCAAAACTGTTATAAATACTGCAAGATCCAATATTTGTGCACAATGTGCAGTAAAAACAGTGCAAGAAATTATGGTTTATGCAAAGAATGAAAAAACAATCAATAAAAAACTAATTTTTTGTAATAAAATTTAAAAGTCATAAATTTTTAAGCATCTGGAATTTATTAGAAATACATGACCTTATATTAAAAAGGCCTAAAATCATTAAACATTTTTTTTTGCTTTATAGGGGAAGTTTTTTAATCTTTTTTTTATTATAATTAAGATATCTTTTATTTTTAGTCTAAAACTCATTGTGTTGCACCATGGCTATACAAGATTTAAAAAAAGTTATCACCCTATTCCTCAGGCAATATAAGCATACTTTATATACCTATAAATAAATGAGTAGTATAGTTGTTTTAAATTACTTTTATTTAATTAATTTCTAACCTTGTATAGGATTCCAATATTTTTGCAATTTTTGTTAATACAAAATCAATATGAGTTTTCCATGACAGATTTTCATCAAGATAAATATCAAAGAGCTTGATAAAGGAATCTTCTTTAATTTCTACTCAATCGATAAAAAGTTTAGGTAAATCTTACGGCGAAAGACGTTTTTTTGTTTAGGAACGGAAAAGAATCCGTTTTGTTTTGTCAACATTTAAAGTTAATATATTGCATTTAAACCAAGTAGAAATTTGTAGAAGTTCCTTTTCATATTTAAACTTGTAGATCGTATATTACTTACGGAATATACGATCTACAAGAAAGATCTAGCTCCAAAAGAAACAATTTGTCTAAGTTTTTATCGGAATTTATTGATTTAAATGATTTAGAAGTCGACGTAACTAAATGTTCGGGTCCTGCAATCACATCTTCTTTTTTTTTTAATTTATTACTTTTTTTTTTAGGTACGGAGCACCGCGGAAGAGCAATTAATAAGTTCACGCCTCCTTCCCAACCGATGTCACAAAACATGCTCAGAAATGGGGTTAGAACTACGGATCTTATGTTTCTGAGGCAAGTGCGCTACTACTGCGCCACGGCTGTTGTAATGTCAACATCTCACATTGCTAAACTCTTCTTACATTGATCATTTAGCTATATCTAAGTATATATCTCATCTCTTTTATAAATGCATGCTTATTCCTCCTTTCTTTTAAGATGTTAGCGATCATATACCACTATTGGTTTCAATTGGACTTAAAAGGTCAGCATCATCAAGATAATGTAAATAATATAACAGAGGACTATAGCGTTCCATGATATGTTTGGAAAAATTATGACTTTATAAACTTATATAATGATCACTTAAATTCGAGTTTCATTAGTCTTAACCTTAACGGTAATTTCCAAGAAAGAGCTTACCCAAATCTATACAACTATAACTAACAGTGCAACATCGGCTCTAAGAGAACATCTAAAGTTAAAGAAACGATCTATATATTTAAAATTCTGGTGGACTCCTGAAATAACTTAAAGTAAAACAATTCTTTCATTTTGTTTTCAAAAATGGAGTGAAGTAGGATTCGCAAAAAACTCTACTTCTTCTATCATCAGAAGCAGCCCAAAACAATAGACCATTTCAACAATACATAAAAATTGAAAAACTTGAAAACTTAAACCCAAAAAACCTCTGGAATACTTTTAAGTGTATAAAAAAGGATTCAAATTCAAAACTTTTTACTATAAACAATAAAAAAGAAAAAGAACCTATCACCGCAGAGCTTGCTACTATTTTTGAAAAACGGTTAAACACTGAGAGAATAACTGATGAATTTACTTATCTTCGAATTTCACCAATTATCCTGATGAGATATTAATTACTGATGAAAATATTAAAACAGCTATTTCTTGTCTAAAATCAAATAAATACAAGGATCATTACAATATCTCTGCAGAACATTTAAAACATGCCCAATGTGACACACCAACACAATGGTTAAGAAAATTATTTCACTTTTCAATTAATCAAGGATGGACCCCTACATCAATGTCAACGTCAACTATTATACCTCTAGTTAAATCCTATAAAAAAATCCAAACAATTACCGCGGTATCAGCATTATTCCAATATTTACTAAACTTTTAGAATACCTTATCTTACTCATATGACCGGAATAAAAGAAACTTATCAACTCCAATTTGGTTTTAATAATAAGAGCTTAACCCTCCATGCTGAGTTTGTTGTAAGCGAAACAGTTAAGTATTATAACCTTTTTTATATGATATAAAAAAAATTATGTAATATTCATAAACTGAATATGATCACCTTAATACTGGTTAAAAAAAAGTAAAACTTAGAGACTTAGAAAATGTAATTCTTGAAGCTACTCTTCATATTTAGGTACAGGCACTTCAATGTTGGAATGTAAAACAACAGCGAACAATTTTTAAAAACTCGAAGAAAACATTCCTAAAATGATACTTTTTTATCTCTCTTTTTTCTTAGTTTGAATTTTGTAAATATATTTTACAGAGGGTGATTAATAAAATAATAATAACTTAAGGTACCCCAAGAAACTAAAGCTAAATTTTGAAAAAAAAATTAAATATATTTGAATTATTATTCTTTTGTTCACAGATTAAAAAAACTTTTAATTTATCATTTTAAAGTTTTAATAGAGTTGGGTTAAAATAAAACTGGCTACGTGAACTCGACAAATTTGCAACTTTCGTGCGTGTCCATACATAAACTGCATTTAAACAATTGCTGTGACTCTATGATACATAGTGCAACCTGTAATTATAGTGAATCACCAATAAAACTTTCACTAACAGTAAGCGTGTGTATAATAAACTTTTTATTTTATGTGTTTATAAACTTTTTATTTTATACACTTTATTGACATTAGTAAGAGGAAAGAAAAAATTAAATAGTAAGAAAGTTTCATAAAATAAAAATGCTATGGCGTTGTTACAGAAATGAATTTGGCAATTCCTTTCTGTAACAACGCCATAGCATTTTTACACACGCTTACTGTTAGTGAAAATTTTATTGATGATTCACCCAACTCTCGTTCCATGCATATAACGCACCGTTCATGCTGTTAGGTTTAGTAAAAATTGCTAAACTAGCCCCGTGATTTTTTTGTAATTGCCCCTGTAAATAGAGACATTGTTTCCGATTCGGTATCTAAACTGATTTCAGTGCTGTGGCACCCACCTTATGCAGCCGTGGCTCTTGCTTTAGAAGCAAGAGATTTAGGGTTCGAAGTAAGCTCTGGGCTTATTGTGCGCCATCGGTAAGGAAGCGTCAACCCTCTAGTTAAATGCTCTTCTAGTTAGGCGTTCTGTGACAAGACCTTGTCTTCTTGGGGCACCTAAAACATAAATTGAAAAAAAAATTTTCAGACATTTTCACTATAATTACAGGTTGCACTATGTATCATAGAGTCACAGCAATTGTTTAAATGTAGTTCATGTATGGACACGCACGAAAGTTGCAAATTTGTCGAGTTCACGTAGCCAGTTTTATGAAAATAAATTGCTTGTGAATATTTCAAATAAAATATTATATCCATAAAACTCATATTTATATTACCAATGAGAAATATCAGAAAATAGAAAAATTTGAATATTTTTCAAACAACTACGACATTAACACAAAAAGTGATAAAAGTATACATGTTTAAACAATCAGCCTAAAACACGATCAAATTATTTTTGTTTACATTAAATTACAAACAAATATTTTTAGCTACAAACAAATATTTTTAGCTACAAACAAATATTTTTAGTAAAATTGCTTTTAGTAGATAAAACTCTTTTTTTAGTTTTAAAGTGCATTTTTATTGGTAAAATAATATTTTTTATAAAAATAAATTTTGATATACTGTTCTAACAATTTAGAACTAAATAATAGCCAGAAATATAGTACTTTAATTAACAAAAAAAAAATTAAAATAAAAACGATAATTTAAATGATAGAATTCAGCAACGTGAACTATCGGTCAAGAAATATCGCACCTTAATTAAGCAAATTATAGTTAATAATTTTAATAATGAAAATCAGCAACGTGAACTATCGATCAAGAAATTGTCAGGATTAAATGTGGTAGTGGTGTAGCGCTTGTCTCATAACTAAAAAGTTATGAGTTCGATTCCCACCATGTCCTTGCCCAAACAGCAAAGATATAATGGTCCCGCACTGATCCTGTGTAGGCTTTCGCGCTAGATTAATTGTGGCTACCAACGTTGGTGAAACTTCATTTTTTCTCTCAGGATTTTTCAAAGACCAGCTATGGTCCATGAAAATTGCCGTGACGTGGCTAGCTAGTGATGGTAAAACAGCAGCTAGCCACTGCAGGACAAGAGCACCATAGAGCACCGCGGAGTAGCATTTAATCAGGAAGTTCCTTTTTTTTTTTTTTTTATACCAATGAAGCATATATGGCCTGAGCCAGCCTCAAACCAAAGACTTCAATTTCTTAAGCCATAACTCTAACCACTATACCCCTGCTGCTTTAACTGCTATAACTATTGGAAAAAACCTTTAGGTGTAACTAAAAAAATTGCGGTATAACTATAAACGGTAACTATATATAGAGCTTTTATCTTAACTGAAACAACAATTCAATTTGTGCTTAATTTTAGCAATATTTTTAGTAACTAATTATGTCTAATTAATATAGTATATAACTTTTTAAATATTCAATTGCTTTATAGGAGCCCTTAAAAACAGAGTTTTGGCAATTAATTAGACTACAATTAATAAAATCTTTATCATTTTTATTATATGTGCAACGAAAGTGATTTACGTTATCATTACAAAAGCTTTAGCGCATTAGTTGCAGTCTACGAACTAAGCACATAACATAGTCTACAGGCAATGATTTCTGTGAAGCGAACCGTCCCTGTGTTCAACCTAGGACAAAAAATTCATGGAGTATCTATACTCTTTTGAAACGCGAGGAGTACGGTTTTTGATTGTATGACAAATTTGTAAAAAAAAAACGTATTTTATAATTCCAACATTTAGTCGTAATGAATTATCAGATTTAAATCTGACACTTTAAACGATTTTGAATACATTTTTATTGGAAATAGACATTCTTCATTCATTTGAAAGAAGACGGTGGCGGCGACAGAAGTATTGTGTCTTTAAAGCGAGAATCTGTTTGACTGTTTAACTCGTTTATAGTATCTTTAAACCTTACATCTGTTTGACTATTTAACTCGTGTTCAGCATTAATGATTAAACTTTCGTTACTAGTTCTTCGCGCTTCGCGGAGTACATTAACAACTCGGTTTAAATCCTTATGACTTTGAAAAATTTCATTCCTTCGGTTTAACGCTACAAGAAGAATACCGTGGATAATAAATACCGCTCGAAAAATGTAATGACCGACAATTCGGATAAAAGTACTAAGGAAGACACAAAGTCCACCAATGTATGCAAACGCTAAAAGGAAAACGTTATTTTTGAATAATCTAACTCTTTTTACTTAATAAAACAAAAAGTTTATGTTTTCAAGGAACTTTACAAGAATTCAAGGAATTTTACGATAACTATATTTTTCCTTGGATAGCAGAAGCTGTTAAGTGCAAGCAGTATGCATATTTTACAGTAAAGTAAAACAGAGGGCTTCGTTTATACATGGAGATATAAAAAAGATGGAGGTTAATTGAGCAGCAAACATTTATTTTAGGTTGTCGCGGTAACATACCTAAAATTCATTCACTGGAATCTTCACTGGATAAAAATTCAGTGAAATGATTTTATTAAAACTTAAAAAAATTAATACTCTATGGATATAATACTTAGTTACAAGCATTACGATTTATAATTTTACATCTTAATGCTATGCATGTTGAATAATTATTGAGCAACAGTTAAAACAACAGTAAAAGCTAAATTGTTACAGTCAAATAGATCATTCCTTCTCCAGTAGGGAAAATAATTTTCTGTCGTAAATTCTTTCTTTTTTAGAGAAATTAATTTCCTCAAATTAAGTGATTAACTCCTTAAAGAGAACAAAATGATCCCCACAATATAAAGTCGCATGAGAATTATAGGGTTTTATAATGCCTTTTTTAATGTTAAAAGAATTTAACAATAAAATAAACAAAACAAACAAGGAAATATTAAACAAATTAAAAATACTACACGTAACGTTCAAACTAAGAATTTACCTTACAAATATTTACTTTACAAAAAATAAAATTCAAATTAAGTAAAAATTTCACATTTCTTAAAATTTTAACTTATCAACCTTTACATTTTACTACATGTAGATAAAAAAAGCCCTTAGTTACGATCAAATAAGCCCTTAGTAACAACTTTTTGCTAATTAGCAGCACTGAGACATTACTTGGGGTGCTCTATCTATGATTGAGCCAAGTTCTTTTCAACTTAAAACAAGACTAAAGTACCTAAAAATATTAGACATAAAAAACCATCACCACTACCTAACTGTTTCACCACCAACCTAACTGTTTCAATATACCTTTATTTTTGTTACTAGTTGTATAATAAATAGATTCCTGTTTCAAATGTAACTGTTTGCTTGTGTCTAAGTACAGTTTCGAAGTTATGTCCCCAAACAGTTCAACCAGTTGAACCAATCATCTTAATTATATTTCCATGATTTGGGGAGATAAAACATAGGGGAACAGTAAAACATAATTTTTGAACTTACTTGTGAGAAATTCAGCTGCGCTCATATTGTAGTTGAATATGCAGAAAGCTCCCTATAGAATGGACTATTGTGAAGATTAAAAACGAAGTTTAAACATTTCTAATATAAACATATATTACGCAAACAGTGCACAAACAGTGCATATGTTATAAAAACATTGCTAATACACTTTATTAAACACATACTTTGCACATAAATAAACACAAAATTCATTACAGTTTATATACTGCATATTGCACACATTACTTATATATTACACACATTACTTACATATTGCCCACATGACTTATATATTGCACACATTACTTATATATTACACATATTACAAATATACTATCTAGTCTATTGACAAACTACATTAATTTCATAAAAACTTTGTAATTGTATAAGTTTTTTTTTTAATCTGATTAACTTCCAACAAGGCTGCAAGCAACCACTACAAAGTTGGGAGTTACTAAAAAAAAAGAATAGAGTTATAAAGCAAGGAAACGGTTGACAGATGACTTAAAAAGTTAAAGGTTGTATAAGTCGGGAAAACACAAAGAGAGAGAGCTCCAAAGGGTTGAGGTGCGGGGAAAAAAACTAGATGAATAAAAGTTTTTATAGCACGCAGGGGCATATACAGTAAAAGAATATACAGAAAAGAGACTTTGCTGAGTTTGACGAGTACAGCGAGAATGAGTTTTAGTTAATGGAACTAGTGACAGTAGCTCCTTTGAGCAGTGACCATGATAGTATTTGTAGAAAAGAGAAAGAGATGCAACTTTACGATGATGGAAAAAAGGCTCAAGCTTAACAGATAGAGCGGGTCCAACTACATTTACTCCAACTACAGAACCAGCAAAAATATGACAACAGTATTTCATACAGGGACAAAAAAGGGATTTGTAGAGGTTGAGAATAACGAGCACAATAAAGAGAAGCAACCTTAGCAGATGCTTATTTAGCAATCGATTGTATATATAGTTTCTATGAAAAGTCAGTTGTAAACGATAACTTAAGATGTAAACAAGAGGACTCAGTGAGAGGGTTGCCATTCATAAATATAAGAATGTTGATAGTACTGTGATGTTGTTTACACAATGAAGTTGTTTGCAGTAAATAACTAAGTTTTATTAGAGTTTAAATTTACAAGCCACTGTGAGCCCCAATCTGTTACAGAAGTGAGATTAGATTCAAGATCGGCTGCCTGTTCTAAGTGACCGAAAAGAGAAGACTTTTTGTCAAGACAGGAGTATAAAATTGAGTCATCAGCAAGAAGAGCTACTTTAGATATAACATTGTCGGGAAGATCATTAATGTAGATAAGAAACAAAACAGGACAAATGATAGAGCCTTGAGGTACCCCAGAAGTTACTGGAAATAAAGTAGAGTGTTGGCCTTCAAGGATGACTTATATATGTCAAGAGCAATAGCCCTAGCTTCTCCGCCTCCATCTAATGCACAATAAAATCTTTCAGTCATAGCAGTTAGCAAGTCAGCCGTAGAGCAAGAGGATCAAAAACCGTATTAATTGTCTGACAATAAGTTATTTGACCTATAATGGGATGTGAGAAATTTGTTGATCAAAGACGCAAAGACTTTGCTAATAACAGAAAGAAGACTGATAGGACGATAATTGGAGGAGTCAGAATGTTCACCGGAGTTTTTGAGTACTGGAACAACAGATGCCATTTTCCAGCAGACAGATAAACAAGACTCAGTCAAGCACTTAATATATAGTTTCGAAAGAATTGAAGAGAGTTCTGGAAAACAATTTTGTAAGACTATGATAGGGATATTGTCTGGAGCACAAGCCCTGGAAGAGTTTAATTGAGATACAACTTTAGCAACAGAAGCTGGAGTGATTTGAATGTCTAACAATGGGTTAACCTGTTTAATTGGAATGGAAAGAAGAGAATGGTCATAACATTCAAGAGTTGAATTAGAAAAGTTCTTTACAAATAGATCTGCCTTTATTTTTGTTACTAGTTGTATAATAAATAGATTCCTTTCATATAAGAGTTTTACATTTAATTTATTTTTTTCAAGATAACAAAAATGAAATTAAAATCATTTAAAATTACTATGAAAAATTTTTTGTCTTAAAAATCATTATTTATTACTTATTAATTATGAGATATTTTAAGTTTAAAATTTTTATTATTTTTAATTCAGTTTAAATTGAGTTATGACTTGAAATAAAAATGTCTGTAGAAAATAACCAACAGACAACTGAAGCACAAATCAATATTGAATCTAGTTAATCTGCTAGAGAGAAAGCAAGCTTTTTGTGTTCATATTAAAGGCTGTGGTAAGAACGAGCAGTGTCAAAACAGTGGCAACTAACAATGAAAATTGTTTCTATACAGCAAAACCACAATATCTGAAAAAGAAGTTATTGATATTTATTCGCCTTTCAAAATGTTTAACAATTAAGTTTATCAAAATAATAAATTTTTTGTGCCACGGATGTAACCCTTTTAAAAGAATTGATTTCTGTGAAATTTACTAGATATTGTCCAAGTTATGATATATAAAATATTGACAAGAACAGCTTAAACAGCTGTTCAAGCTTATTTCATGATCAGCCCCCTAATACATTGATGCATGATGCCCATGAGCCAGTAAATTGTACAACAGTAACAACAACAATTTCAAATATTTATAAAGCATATACAATAGATAAATCCTGCCATCCCCATACTTCTAACTGTTTTGTTGATTTAGTTACTGAAAATATTTAAAAAAATTAACATCTAAACATAACCAAGATGCTAAGAAATAATGAAGCCAAAGAATACAGCAAGTAATGATCCCAGGTTATTTTATAACTTTGTGAATCTTAAATACAGAGATAGAGAAGAACAAAGAAATATAGATTGAAATGAATTTTGTAGCTTTAAAGATTTTCTTCTACTTTTATTTGATTTTAATTGAATATAAAAAAATTTATATTCTAAGATAACATTATTCAAATCTTGTGATATATGAACCAGAAATTACTGGAGGTTTTTAATCAGTTATTTACTGATGTTGCCTGGCTATAATAATATGATCTTGTTGATTCAAAAAGCAAACTATTTTTCCCATTTAAATTAACCAGAAAGTGCTGAATTTATTGGAGTGAAACTTTGAAAATTTATAGTTATATATATAATTAACAGTATCAATATTACATTATTATTATAATATAACAGTAACTCATTGTCAATTTTAATTTTTATCTGCATAAATCAACATTGAAAAATTTGTAAAATGTTTTAAAGTAATTTAATTATGACTTAACATTGTTTCACTTAAATCAGTATTGAAATTACCTGTATGTGATTAAAAATTAACTGTATGCAGTTTTTATTTTAAAAATATTAGGAAATCTAAATGGACTAAATACAAAAATTAAAGTCTTGATAACTTACATAGTGCAGTTATACACTGCATAATACAGTTATATATTGCATGCATAAATCTACTCTGCCTACCTTTTTTTACAATTTTCTCATAATTTACTACGATTACACATAAACTACTATGATTACTCATAAATTACTACGATTCTCATAAACTACTATGATTACTCATAAATTACTACGATTCTCATAAATTATCTACGATTTTCTCATAAAATCCCATATTATAAAATCATTAAATCAAAATTAATCATAAAATTCTTCACATCGAACTTTAGGAATAATCATTTAATTAGCAAAATTAACCTTAATTTTAATAAAACAGAGAATTTTTACTTGTAATCATAAATCTTTATTACCCATGTATTGAACACAAAAACCTGCATTCCTTACACATCTTAATAACATATTACAACCATAAACATATTTTGGTTACCTTAGATACAATCATAAACATATTTTGGTTACCTTAGATACAACCATAAACATATTTTGGTTACCTTAAATGCAGACTTGAGATTTTGGACCATGTTACACGTGAATAAATCAGTTCTTGTCAAATTGTTATAACAAGTTTTAATTCCATCAAATGAACATGTTTCACAAGAATAGCATTGCACCTTTATTAAAAATATTTAACTATTTTTTTCAATAAAATTAAAAAAATTCAATATTACATTAAGTTTAAATATAATAAAATACCTGATTAGTGATTTGACAAATTTGCATAGTATCACTATATCTTTTAAAACAAGCCCATGAAATATACATTTTTGTAAACCACATTAGCATTGATGTAAAGATTATAAAATATACAGCAATAAAGTTAAATATCACGTGAACTGGACCCAAATGGCGAATAGGAATAGAAGACTGAAAAAAAAAAGCAACTTAAGTAAAAATCAAAACAAAAACAACTATATAAAAAACAACGAAAACAAAATATTTCATGAGTTCAAGTTTATAAAAATCAAAGTTATAACAATGTTTTATCTCAAATCGAAGTTGATAAAAATAAAAATCAATGTTTTATTTATTTATTTTTTTTTCCTTCTGCTTTCTTAATCAAAATAACTAAATAAAAAATTAAAATAAAAAAATTCAAACTTTAAATTTAAAAGATAATCTTTTTACTTTTTTAACATAGTATTATTTGAAATAATGACCGACTAATTGAGACAATATATAATATAACTTGTTATATAGTTATAACTTGAGTAATTTAAATAACTCTATTAAAAACATTAAACTATAAATATTTAACTTCTACTTGGGTTTAAAAATGTAAACTTCTGATTTAACATGGTGTTCAACTAATACCTTTGATGCATAAATTAGCTTCTTTATTAGGGTTAAGAGTAGTATGTAGATAATATTTATATACCTGACAACTACTTCAAGTCGCCAAATTAAAAAAAAACTCCTTATAAATATCAAGTTCTTAAATTATAAGTATCAAGTTCTTAAATTATAAATATCAAGTTCTTAAATTAACGACACTTTCTGTTTAAAGATGATAAAATCAAGTACACTTTATGTAAAACCATTAAACTTGATTGAGGAAACTAATTAAGTTTTATTGTTGAATATTATTGAAAAAAACACACACAATTTTTAATAAAAGCATTCTGAATGCTTTTATTTTTATTTTTTTACTTTTTACTAATGAATAGGTAGAACATGGCTGCTGCATCGACTGATAATAAATTAGAACATGTGTTAAGTGCTGCTACATCAACTAACAATTAGGTAGAACATGTGAGGAGTGCTGCTACATTGACTGACAAATAGATAGAACAAATAAGTAGTGCTGCTACATCAATGGAGGGATTTGGTTTGGGTAGACAATTTATCAATTAAAATTTTTTTAAATTAATAAATTGTCTACCCAAACCAAAACCAGAAACAAGTTGAGCGTGGTACTACCAGGGACGTGGTGGGGATCAAACTTGGAACTTCTCACTTATGAGGCAAACGCTTAACCACTACACCACTACTGCATTATTTCTACTGATTTCAGAATCAACAGAAAATTTAGAGAACTAGTAAATATGGACACATACATGATACTCGTAGATTCTACAGTGAACAATAAATAACTGCTTTATCAGTGGTCAACCGCAGCTTAATCATTATCTGCTATAACTACACCTTCACTAGCTAAAACAGCAACTTCTTTATTGTCAACAATTATTTCTTCATTAACCATTACACAGCAATTCACTTACCCAAAAATCTTACAACAAATGCACCTAATGCAACAAATGCAGTTGAAATTAAACTCTGCAGCATACCTAAAAACAACATTAGGTTCTAAAGATTTTATCCAGCATGATTCAAGGAAAGAGCAATAGTTTAAGTAAAAAAAAAGCAGAATGCCGCATTAAGCTTTCCATATTGAATATTTGCATGTTTGGGGTGTATTAAATCACATCAGTCAAAGTCAGAGGCCACATGTATCAGGTATCAGAGTTGAAAATTGAGGTATCAAAGTTGAAAAATGAGGTATCAAAGTTGAAAGATATGCCAGGTACAAAAACTCATTACTTGATAACAATGATACTTTAGAAGAACAAGTGGTAATAGGTATGAAAAAAAATATTTATATATATTCAAAGTTCAATGACGAGCAACTCTAGAGAAACAGATTTAAAGTATTATGGTAATACATAACATAAGTTTATGAAGGAATTGCAGAGTTTAGACTTATTGATCTACTGTATTAAGTCCCACTTATAAATGTGACCCGGTGACATGCTATGAACAATGTGGACTCTTCCTAAAATTATTCTAGTATACAATGAGGAAAGATAAAAACCTTGCAAGTGTCTAATACAATTCCAAGAATTGTGTCATAAATGTTTCCTAAACATCAAAATGAGATGATCTAGTTGATTTAAGGGATGCGAAGGGTTTATATCTCTATTTTTCCTGTACTCTTTTCTCCAGGAGCTCTAAAAAGGTTAGGTGATTTTTAATCTGCAATAGGAAAAAGATTCATGAGATTTAATTACTTTTATTTTAATTTGATTTTAAGCATGGAGACCTTGCCACCATTATAGATAAGGACTCCAGGTTCAAAAATTAATTGTTCCTTTAACCTAGGAGTCTTAATTTTTTCTCTAAAAGTAGCCCATAGGCTTTTTTATATTTTTAGAGCTCATTTATACCAAAAACAAGGAAAAAATAATCTTTTTGTGATTTTCCAATCCAGAGTCCTTTACTTCACAAGTCAACCAGGGGGGTGATGAACAGGTGGTAGATGAACTAGGAGTACTAGCATGCCCAGAAGTGAAGTTAATACAGTCTAAAAATTTAGTCTTACTTTGTAATATTTCAATAAAAAAGTCTCACTCAGAAAGTTAATGTTTCTTTTGCTGAATTAGTCACATTCTTTATGTTTTTTTGCAGAAGTGAAAAAGTGATGACTAGTTCTTGATTTTCTTTAGTGTGTTGAACAGCGATCCCTTAACAAAAACCGACAGAAATAACTTATATCATAGCTGGACTATATTTCCGTTGATATTACTGTTCCTTCACTGTAATGTCCTGGTGAAAATGTTCTCCATGCTTGTCGCTTATGTCTCAAATTGTTAGGAAAGAAGTAAATATGAGAATCTTAACAGATCTTAAGAGATTTGCTTCAATGACCTTGTAGTCCATTATAAGTTTCTTGACCAGTTTTCTGTTTCCAAGAAACCCATCAATGACGGCCATGAATGAGTTTCAAGTTGTTTGTTGCAAACAAATCAGCTTTGATGTAAACATGAAGTCATTCATTATAAAATGTCTATTTTGAGGTCCTTTAAAGACTCCTTCTATGATTTTTGTGTCACTTCTCCTTGGAATGTCTCATAGGAATGAGGTGGGAGGTAAATTTTGTTTTGCTGTTCTAGTGAACTGTGCTTCACATTGTGTTTTCGTGGGAAATATTTAGATCTCACTGGCCATTGCTTCTGTGAATAATGCTTATAAACACAGCTGTCCTACAATTGCAGGAAGCAGCAGTATTTTGTGTAACCACTTTACATGTCCATCATTAGTCCAATAACTTTAAAGTCAGCACAAATATTCCAGCCAAAATTCCTATAGTTGATTAACGCAATAAAATTTCCATTCTCTCATATGATTCTGCAGAATAGAATATTGGCTCTGAAGGCTCTGAGTTGCCATTGTGAAGAAAAATTGCCTTCAGGTTTGTCATCTATGAACAGACATTATTTATGAGCTTTGTGACAGGCAAGCTCGTTCATAAGGCTATACCTTTCCTCCAAAGGATCCAAAAATGAGAAAAAACGTCGAGAGAAATCGAGAAAAAGCTCCATCGGAATCAAGAAACAATCGGAGTTTTGATAATATTTTGTTATAAATTAAAAAATTAAACTATTTTGTTGATAATTAAACATTGATCTTGTATATTTATATATTTTTTTATATATTTATTTTATATATTTCGATTTATAATTCATTATAAATTTAAAAAAAATTTATATTTTTATATTATAGTACTTAATTATTTTTTTTATCACAATTTTTTAACGAACAAGTTTTATCTAATAAATGGCTTTCCAACTGAAAATGGTTAGGAAGAATGTGAACTTTCAGTTAAATGCCCTTCCCCGGTGCTCTGTAATAAAGACTTTTTGGGGCACCTATAGTAAAAATTAAAAAGATCTTTTTAAATCATATTTTAAAAAGATCAAAACATCTATTGTTTCATCAGAAAATGAAATACGAAACTTTGTACACAAATCTGGAAGACGAGGAGAAAACTCTTTCTGCTTCCAAAGAAGTTGCTTGAATTCTGTAGAAGGCTAGTTCAAATTTCAAAATTGCTTCTGATTCCACATTCAGATATTTTGATTTCACGTTCAGTTACTTCTACATTTTGTATGTACATTAAGTATTATATGTTTTAAACTTACCTCGTTATTTTAAGACCAGTTTTTGTATATATTATAAATAATTACCTTGATTGCATATGTGATAATAGTTAAAATATATTATCTAATATCACATATGCATAATATTTTAAAAGTTACTGTTTACTATATCTTTGCATAAAATTAAAAAATTCTTGCTTTTTTGACAAAAAAAAAATTATTTTATTATGCATTACATTTTATATTATACTGCAATTAACTTTTGTGGATTTAAAAAGATATTATTATCAAAAAGATACTATTATACTCAAAAGAGTTTTTGAAATAATACAATAGAAAAGTACGAGAATGTTTTATTATATGGTTTTGAATAGAATAAGTTTTTTTTTAAGTTTTTTTCAACCACCACTGTCTTTAATTATTTTTAAAATTGCTTTGCGATGCAAATTAATGTTGTTATTGAACAAAGAAAAAAATTACATATTAAAAACAACAAGAACTATTGTAAAAGCAGCATTGAAATAAAATAAGAATTTAATTATTTTACCAGTAAAAAATTGATACTTTCTAAAAACTTTGTTGAAGTTACGTCAAAGTTTCTTGATTTCTCTCGAACTCCAAAACTATGAAAAATTGAGCAAAATCTGACAAGACGGAGTTCCGAATGGATCCATTGCTTTCTTCTATACCTTTGCAGTAAGAGCACTTGTCCTGTTCTTCAAAGAACTGTAAAAGATGTGCTCTTCATTTTTTATAAACAGTTACTTTTGTGCCCTTTGACAAGAGATTCCACAGTTAAAGACGAGGCGCAAGTAGGTCTACTTTATCCTTTGGTAAATTCAGATCTCGTAAATACAGAACTAAATCATTGAGTTCAGTTTGTTTGATGAGATAAGGATTACCGCCTTCAGGTGCATCAAAATTATCATATTCTTTCCCTGTGATTTCCTAGTGAATAATCCACAAACATAGCAAAAACTGTCAGAATGGTTTACACATATCTTTCAACCATCTTTTCAAACAAACTATATTTATTACTTTAGTTAAACACGTGAATAAATTTGTATTCAGAGTTTTTAATTAACTTAGCTCCTACTACACTGACAAAACACTTGATGAAAACTTATTAAATACCAAACTGCCTTCCTATGCGGCCAACTGCTGCTGATATTAGCTACTATACATAGGCCTACATCATTAGAAAATGACTTCAGCAGATTCTGACATTATCAACCTAAATGTGATATGAGAACAAGTTCAGATGTCAATTATGAACTTCAATCTTTGTATGCTGAAGACATAATTGGCATCATGAATAGCCTGAAAAAGTACTATGTTAGCTTGTTGCATTTTGGCACAATGCTTTAGTGACATAAAATAAAATAAATATAATCAAACTGAATTGAATTTTTTTCATTATTTGTAAGGAATTATTTGAATTTCTTGGCAGCCTACAATAGCAGCACTGCATAATAAAAATATTTGTGCATCCCTGAAGCAAGTTCTTGATCAACACTGGAAAACTTCACTGTTGAAAACTTTAACAGTAAAGTTGGACAATTAATATGCTGTGAATAGTGAATAACCATCAATATGCTGCAAATGAGTAAAAATTATTTGCTAAGAACTTTTCATTAATCTCATTTCTTGATTCCACTTATCACATCCTACCTGATAAAGCCAACAAACAGGTTGATCTATTGCTTGACACTTGTATCACTCCAGCTTCTGTATCTAAAGTGATTTCCTGCTTAGACTCTTCTCAGTTTGTGTAAAACAAGACTATAACATACAGTTTGCGTAAAACAAGACTATAACATACCTGTTATAGTCTGGCAGAAGTGTTCTGTGGAGCAATCACTAGGCAATCACTCTCAACATTACTAAAGCCCTTGATAAAGTTTGGCATACTGGTCTTCTCCATAAGCTCTCTTCTTACGGGGTATCAGGTAACATCTTTAAGACTATTGAATTCTTCCTTACCAATTGTAGTATAAAAATTGTCCTCGATGGTAAGCACTCTTCTTCATTTCCTGTAACTTCAGGAATTCCTCAAGGGACTATCCTTACCCCTACACTTTTTTAAATTTATATCAACGATTGCCCAAAAATTCTAACATCTAAGGCGGCATTGTTAGCTGATGATACTACCATTTATTCTTGTCTTGATAAGAAGCCAACACTCTCTTAATGCTTGGATGGGGGATTTGAGCTTGAAAAGTATCTCACTTTTGTTACAGCATGGTGCTCTTGGTGCTGGTAAACTTTAACTCAAATAAAACTAAATTTTTTTCAGCTTATCTTTTTTGCAACAATTTAAGTCTTCCTATATTTATTAATGGTAAAGTATTCGATGAATAATCTAGCAGCGGTAGCTTGCAGCCTTGTTGGAGGTAAAGATGTTGAAAAAAGAAAAAAAAAATTTAAGCAAAAATGCCTACCTCCATTGTTAAAAACAGCTGTATACTTCCAACTAAATACTACAAAGTAAAGAGACATCTTTTTAAGTTGCAGTGGATGTTAGAAATACAACAAAAGCAATGATTCACAACACAACATTTTATTAGTCACAACACAACAAATTATTAGTCTCCTTGCTGACTATAATACCTATGGATCAATTTGCCAAGCCTCCTGTCACTGGAGACAATGCCCACACAACAAGCAATCTAAGACATGCCCAATACAAAAGCTTCCAAACTCAAGAGATACTGTGGAACTCTTCAATTCAACATAGCAGCAGCTGTGAAAGCCACTTATCTATCATTCAAAAACTTCATAAAGCAGTTCTATAACCTTTGACAGTGGTTGTACTAGACTAACAATCCACAGCTGACTAAAAAATCTTATACTTTAGAAACAGGACATGCTACTGACCAATCCACTATAAAAGAGTCACCCACCAGTGACTACATTTTATACTTAGCTCATTGATGTCATACTGAAATAGGAAGCTGTGGGGGCTATATTGCATCAACTGAGGGTTCGTTAGAAGTTTTACTACTTAATTCACCTTATATATAATACACCTTTTTGAAACACCAAATTATTAATAATAGATTTTAATATATCTTAACTTAAATGCTTCTTTTAAACAATAGTTCAATTCATTAACTTAACTATAGTGTTACCTGTAACCTTATATGTTATTCTTGAAATTTTCCTTTAATGCGATAAAGCAAATGTCTTATTCTTGCCCCCTTTTCTCATTTTTTTTCATTTAAACTCTTTTAAATTGTAAATATTATTAAATAGCGAAATAAAGAAAAAATAAAGAAGACAATATATATTAACTTTAAGTCACCTTATATATAATTCACCTTATTTATAATACACCTATACTATTGTTAAAAGTTAAACTGCATTAATAGCTAATTTTTAAAATCGCGTTGCAATTAAATTTAAATTCAAACCATTTTATAAATCATTCAAACAATGTATATATAATTAAAATAAAAATTAAGCTTTAATTTGGTGTTTATACTTTTATAATAAAAATTATTTATTTCTTAAAATAATCATATACATAACATAATAAGCTTATGTATAAACTTAAAGTAAGTATGTTTTAATTTTTTTTAATCTAAGGAGGCAAATATTTATGAGCAAATTTCTAGCTTTGAATCATTTCCTTTTTATCAACTGAGTTAACTATTTATAATAACAATTTCTAACACTTTAAATATAGAATTTATCAATTAACAGTATGGTAATCCTAAATAACTTACATTTGTAAAATAACTTATGTCATATGAACTTCTCATGATCGTGAAAAGTAATATATTTGCGTAAAAACTTAAAATATAATAAAATAAAATTTTTGACAAAATTAATAAAAAAATATCATATTATATAATTATTTGTAACTAAATAACAACAAATGCTGTGTTTTGTTTATGACATGTATTTGTCATTAATACACGTCACTATTTAACAGTTTTAAATTGTGATTTTTCAGAACAAGACACAAGTTTGACACAAGCACAAGATACAAGCACAAGACACAAGTTTGACATGTGAAAACATTTTTTTTACATGTGTAAACATGTTTGTGTTTACTGGGTTAAAAAAAAAAAGGAAAAACTATCAAAAATTTAAACATTTTTGCTTTAATAAAATCTTTTGCAACGGGATTAAAAATATTTATAAAAATATACATAAACAAAGAAAAAGAATTTAAATGTAAACAAAGAAAAAGCATTTTAATGTAAACAATGAATATTAACAAAGAAAAAGGATTTGAATATAAAAAATAAATATTAACAAAGAAAAAGGACTTGAATGTAAAACAAACATAAAAAGTAATTTTGAATGTTTAAAAAGTTTAAATAAAATTGCATTTTTTTATTGCAAATTCAGATTTCAAATTTTAAGGAAAAAAAAATTTTTATTGCAAATTCAGATTTCAAATTTTAAGGAAAAAAAATTTAACAATGTGTTTCTTTTTTAACTTAATTTTTAAAGAATTTAAATTTATGAACTTAAAGTTTATGGTTCATTTTTTATTTCTTTTTTTTTTCTTTTCTTTTTTGAAGTACATTTGTCTATTATTATTATTATTTTCTTTTTATACATTTATGTATAAAAGGTTTATGATCAACAATAAAGAAATTAAAAACAGAGATGAAGAAAGAGATCTTAGCTCAAGAAAAAAAGGATTTTTTATCATTGGAGAAGCTATATCAACATTATAAGGTAATTTTTTATTTTACTCAAATAAATTGCTATATATTCTTAAATGTATACATATGTATTTTATATATCAAATTATAATGCTATAGCTTTATCACTATCATTTTTATATAATGCTTTAAAAATTTATGGACTTTTATATAAGTCCATAAAGAATTTATATACTCTTGAGCTACATGTAATACTGTGAGAGTTTAAACAATTTTTAATTTTATACAAAAAGAAATATCTCAGATAAAAAACTAATAATATGGTTTTTTTCTTTAATTAATTCATTTATTATTGAAACTAAAAAACAATAATTAAATTTCAAATTTATTCATATAAATCAACTTAATTTCATAGTTTTCACATCTTTTTTTGCCACTGAAGAAAGTGAGTCAATTAACCTTTTCACAGACAAATTTGAAGACATTTTTCCTGATTGTTTTACAGTAAATTTGGCTTTACCAACAATAAACAACCTGTTCCGAAATTTTTCTTTTTTGTTGTGTCTTTTCGCAAACTGCTGCATCATTTCCACTGATTGTACAACAGGGTTATTTACAATAACTAATGATTTAGCAAAATCTTTAAAGATCTTAATGCTTGATTGTGTGTAGAAATATAGAGGTAAAAGGGTAAGCCAGTCTCTTATCCATTGTTTAAATTGATGATAAATTTGGTGGATCATAGTAAACTCTCCTTTTCAAGCGAGATACCAGGTATGTTTATAAAATGATTTCAATACTACTTCAACTGCACCTGGTTTGGCACAAACATCATTGTATAGATGCATTTTATGTATTGATAAAATATCTAGATATGGGGCTTCAACAGCCATGTCAGATTGCAAACACAATTTTGCATAAAAACATGCTATGAATTCTGCCATATTATAAATATAGTTTATCTTCCTGAACAAATTTAATCTGATTTAAAAGGAGTTGCAATTTGAGATAATATAAGGCTTTTCCTAGGAACCTTGAAAGATGGATAATGCAGATGATAACGCAGATGTGGCACAGTGGTTAGAGTTCTGGCTCAGAACACAGAGGTTCGAGGTTTGGCTCTAGCTCAATAAGTGAAATTGGTAAGGCAGGAGGCATAAACTTCCTAGTTAAATGCTATTTAGCGGTGCTCTGTGATAAGGCAGTAAGGGCTTCTGGGAGCACCTTAATAACTACAAACAGAACAAAAAAAATAATAAATGTGGAGAGCTCTTATTTTCCTTATTTTTATAACTACAGAACAGGAGGAACAACAAGCTTAGCAAGTTTTTTTCATCACCTCTTAAAACTCTTCTTCTTGAAATTATAAGAAACAACTACTAAACACTCAATAATAATTCCTTTTGTATTATTCCAAATAAATTTTTAACATCATTAATATCATAAAGACAATCAGGAATTTCAAATGTAACTTTGAGTTTTTTAAATAAAGGATTGCCTGGTCCAGGAGTCTTATTTTGTGTCAATTTCAAGTGAACAAAGGTCAGCTCTGATATATGGTGTCTACAACTAGAATTAAAGTATAGATATCTAGATCATTTGCAATTCAAAGTAGTGAACCTTTTTTACAATTCAAAGTAGTGAATCTTTTTTAGTATAAGTAATCAAAGCATAATCTTTTAATACATCTTTAGGTTTCATTTCCCAAAGAAAGTTCATCACACCTTTGTACTGATAACTATCATTAACAAATGCTACAAAAGCAAAACTACAACTATAAACATCTTTAGGAATTGTGCATGTAATTGATTTTAAAAATTTATTTTATTTCTCCTCCTACAGTCTCCAGATTCAAAATCTGAATCATTTGATTTTTCAGTATCATATTTGTAAACATAATTTATGTTCATAAATTATGTTCAACTTTACACGAAATTAATAAGAAACAAGTTTTAAATATATTTGTGAAAAGAATTCTCTTTAACAAAAACACTTTTCCCTTTTTATAAGGAGAAAAAAAAATAAATTTACTTTTGCATGTTATAAACTATGATAGAGAGACTTATGTTTTACATAATGAATTAGTGAGCAGATGATAATAAAAAATTTCTTTAATAAAAATTTCAAAAACTCTTTTAAATTCCTTTGAAATTAAATTTTTCATTCAATATTTTACTATTTTACATTTCTTCAAAACTACTTTTAAACTTTGAAAGTCATATTTAATTTAAAGTCTTTAAATTGAAAATAAAATTTTATAAAATCTTATAAAATTTTTTTTTACTTAAAAAATTCACTTTTTTTACGACCTAATATTTTCTGAGCAAACATATAAACGATTTTTTTTTTTTTTTAATTTTAATTCACCTCCTCAAGGCCCAGAAGGCCACCACTACAGATGAGGAGGCTACTTAATTGTGGTTATAACCCTCTCCCAACTCTATAACTCTGAAACACGAACCTTGAAGAACAAGGCCGCTGCGCGGAGAAACAAGTTGAGCACGGTACTACTAGGGACGTGGTGGGGATTGAACTTGGAACCTCTCGCTTATGAAGCGAGCGCTCTACCACTACACCACTACAGCATTAAAGATATTAAATATACCGCATTAAAGACATTAAATATTAAAGATAACATAAAAGTAAAACTTGCTGAATGCAAATCCATTTTGTACAAAATGTGTGCTGCATAAAGCTTCTTAACAAGGCTTGTCAAAGTATTTCTTTCGAAAAATTTAGTTCTATTTATCTCTAAATCCTTAAATAAAATTTAAAAAATAAATAAATAGCATTTTTGCTTAAATGATAAATTTTTTAGTTTTTATTTAGGAAGTTTTTTTTTAAATATGTTTAAACACTCCCATAGTTTTCTTATGTTCTAATTAACAACAGAAATTGCGGAATACAAACTTTGGCACTGTGATTTTCAAAATATAGTTTTATGATTATTATAGATACTTTTTTTTTAAAGAATTCTTAAAAAAAGAATTAAAAAAATGCATCTAATAAATTGCAGGAAAACTATTTTTCAGTAATTTAAAAATGAAAAACAGAAATCTTTGAAAAACTTTTCTCGTGGTTTTTCACTCTTATATATTTTTTCACAAAAATAATAAAATTACTTAACTAAAAAACGGATTAGGTGTATAATTCTTTGCAATTTTGTTTATTATCTAATTATAGAGTAGCAAATTAAATAAAAAAATTTTTTTTGAAAATTTCTGGAAATTTTGATCAAATTTTCACGGAAAATTTCCGGAGTTAAAAAAATCAAAAACAAACAAGAATTGCAGACAAAAATCAGTCTTTAGACTTTTTTTATCCCCATAGACTTTATTGCATCAAAGAAATATTTTTAGAATATTCCTTTGATGCAATATTCTTATGTTTTAAAATTAGTTTAGAAGTCCAGAAAAATCTAAAAAACTTAAATTGATAGATTGCCTAACAAACCAAAACTCTCAGTCAATGTAGCAGCACTCCACATATGTTCTACCTATTTGTCAATCAGTGTAGCAGCACTCCTTACATGTTCTACCTTTTTGTCAGTCGCTGTATGCAAACAGTAAAAAAATAAAAATAAAAAAATTTATGTTTTTATTTTTTTTTTTAAATAAAAATAATTCAATCTATAAAGTTGCATTTTTGTAGTTTTTTAAAAAGTGATAAAATTTAATTAGTTTTCCCAACTAAATTTAACAGTTTATTCATTAAGTGTATAAACCATTAAACTCAAATTCAGCAACTCATGTGACATGCTAATATAGGGAGCTGTGAGGGATTTTTTGTATATATATCGACTGATTTAGGAAGAACATGCAAGGGAGTTGCTGCTACATTGACTGAGGGTTTGAGGCAGCAATATATTTTTTTCATTATTCTTTGTTTTCTTCTTTTTCTAAAAAAACCATATAGAAAAATTACTTTTTAAACTCAGTCCCATTTATTATGTCATTAATTAAACAAAAACTTGTATATTTATAACATATGCATTTATGCAACTTTTTTGTGTTTAAATGTTTTTTATAAAAATAAAATACTTTGAATTTGAATGGCAGTTTTTTTCTTTTCCACACCAATACCATAAAAACACTTGTACCAACCAATCCTATTACAGCTATTTGTAATTCTAAACCAACAATGCGTGTTGAATAATATCTAAAAAAATAAAATTTTAGAATGTATTATTATTTAATAGCTACAATTTTAAACAAATTAACTATGAAGTTTATTTTACTTAGTACTTGCCTCCAATCAAAATATTTGTGTGCTGAGACATTTACAAACCAAAACACAAATACAGCAAAAAACATCAAGAGTGTGAGCAGCCATGCTAAGCCATCGAACTTCAACCAAACACAAATACAAACATAACACTAGATACAAATAACAGCTCTTAATACAAATGTTTCAGAGCAAAACTTTTATCAACTAATAGAATCTTAAATAGTTTATCATTTGAAAAAAAAATTATGAAATTAACTGCCATGGGGCCCTTAAAAAAAATTTATGAAATTAACTGCCGAGGAGTCCTTAAAAAAATTTATGAAATTAACTGCTGAGAGGCCTAAGATAAGTGTGCAATCTCATGTGCATAATAATTTCTACTGCAAAAGAAAATTTTTTTTTTTTACCTACACAAATGAATCTGACATATTTATCTAAATAATTTGTATGAAGATGCCCTCTAATTTGTAGAAAAATGGAATATTTGTTTAAACTAGCTAATATTTATATAAAAACAATAGAATAGACTAGTCCTATTTTTTTTAATACTTTTAATTTTGTAATTTACAATTTTATTTAGTTTTTAAGTTACAAGTAATTAAAGTGAAATAAAAATGTTCAATAATACAATGATCGCCTTTAAAAGTAGACAAGTTGTGATTATATTGAAGAGAATATTTTAAAAAAATGTTTGGGTTGACTTTTTTCAATTAAAACAAAAAAATAAATGTTTAGCAAGAAAAACTAACTTCGTAGTTGAACATTTTCCATTTCAGAACAGAATTTAAAGTTTTTAATAAAGAATTTTTTTTTTTACTCTATCTACATACTTTATAATTTATTCAGGCGGGTTTAACTGGAAAGAGTTTTAGTATACGACGCCATTGCAGAATTTAAAAATTTTGATAAGAATTCTGGTTTAACTGTTTATAATTTTTTTTCTTTCATCATAAATTACTAAAGAAAAATGTTCACTTATTTTATTTTCTAATAAACAAAATGATTCTGCATTGATGCCATTTTTTAACCAAACTCTTAAGAATTAAATGTGTTTGAATAAATTTTAAAGACAGTAGACTGTGTCAAAAAAAGTGTGTATATTTTAAAGACTTAAAATTCTGACTAAAATTGATAAAGCAAACTTTGTCTAAAACTACAGTTTTTGATAAATTGATAAAAAGTTTTTTTTATCAATTTTGGTATATGTTTATTACTTTGTTTTAATCAAAAAACTTAATATTCCCTTTAATTAGCCATACAATTAAAGTTTTAATTATATGGCTAATTAACATGTTTAACTTAAAAATACAAAAATAAAAATAAAACAATTAAATGGATTAATTAATACAATAAAATAGAAAGATGAAGAAGTAAAACTTAAAAAATCTCTCTCTGCATTATTTGATATAAAAGAACTCATCATTGTGTGTGTATTTTTTCGTTGCATCTCTAAATGTAGATTGCTTTAGTAACATTAAAAATAAGCTTTCTTTTTTCATATTGTTAACATGATTAACTAAATTTTTTTTTAACTAATTTATTCCTAAAAAGTCTGCAAGCAAACACTATTTAAGCTGGGTGTTACTAGAAAACAAAGAATATTGCTAAAGAGCAAGAAAACAACAAAAGACTCAAAAAATTGTAAATTGTATGAATCAGGAAAACATGAAGATGGTAGAGAATTTTATTTGCATTGATGTGCAAGAAAAAAAATTAAATGAATAAAAGCTTTTAGCTTTTATCTATTTATGAAGAGCATGAAGGGACATATACTGTAAAAAGATGCAACATCACTGAAAAATATTCACACAAGAGTTTTGGTTGGTACTATTACTTAACCTATGTTTCCAACATTTGTTGGAATAATATATAAGTTATAAATGTTAAATTTCTTTTAAAGTTTTTGTGGTTATTTTAAAATGTTAAAAAAATGACTCGAGCCACCCTTTTTTAGGTATGGGAAACTTTATTTATCTAGTTTTTTCTTTGGGCACCCGTTTTCTATTTGAAATTCTATCCCGCCTTTACATTTTCCTGATTCATGAAATTTACAGTTTTTTTGCAGTTAAACACTTTTTTAAATTGATTTAAACAAATGACATTTGCTAAATGAAAATTTTCAGCAAATGTAATAAAAATGTCATAAAAGTTAGATTATATCAAAAATCTCTAAACAAAAATTTTTACTTCTTCAAAATATGGTTTAAGAATGAATTAAACCAGATTATTAAACTGTGTTATTATTTTAAACAATTTTTTTTAATCTAAAAATCTTAAAAATAATTTTCTTTACAATTATCAGAGATATTGTCATTGTTTTTTATAGTTCTAATAAAAATATTCTAGCATTTCAATTCATTTTTAAAACAACTTTAATCTAGTAATTAGTTTTAAAGCTGATAGTAACCAGTACTTTTTATTTTTCAAAGTAACAGCAATTAATAAAAGTTATATGACATTTTTCCCTTTACAATTTCACTTTAAATACAACATAAACACTGAGTTTGCCATGTTAACATTTATAGAGACTAAGGTTGACACTTATATCCTTTAGTAAAACTAAGATGCAGAAAAGGTAGTTTTTACATTGACATTGCTGTATGCTAACCTAAATTGGGAGAGCTGTAAACAGATGAAAACAAAAACTTACCACAATAATCACCAATAATGGTAAATCAAGTAATCTCATGTTTGCCTAAAATGAAAAATAATACAAACAAAATCTCAAAAAAGTGAAACAACAAAAGTAACACTTTTTGGGTACTATCTGCTTTGAAATAAATATATATATATATATATATATCAGCCCTTGTTTTAAAGTCTAAACTGGCACACAAATTTACCCTTTAAAAAAATTTAAGTGCACGCTAAGCCATTTAACATAAGCAGTATTTTTTTAAATTTAAGCAAGTCTAAAGATGGGCAATTCCACCAGAGTGGCAGTTGTAACATTTGACACTCTTCAAGCTAATAAAAATGAACCGAAAATGGAAATGACTCGAAACTTTCCAGAAATGTGAAATACTATCATATAATTTAGTACGTAAAAGTTACAGCATCTTCAACTTTTTTAAAAAATTAGCTCTACGTAGGATAATGGTCGTAACGCTTACTTTTTACCTGAACAAAACAACTTTGTCAGACTCAATGCAGCAAAAAGCATGGTAAAAAAAAATCATTTGGTGTGTGTATTTAACATTTATTTTGTATTGATGTTATTATATGCTGAGTTTCATAGTTTTTACATGAAGTGTAAAAATTATGAAATTAGAAAAATCTAATGCTTAAAAACAGCAAATAAAACGACGCAATCAATGATTTAAGAAAAAAAGTATAAATGATTATTAACAACCTTGAGATCCTCAAGTGCTGAGACAAGTTCATATTAAAGAAAATGTTTGAAAAAAACATTTGAGCTAAATTTTTTTTATTAAAACTAAATAATGAATGCTGATGGAAACTAAATAATGAATGCTGATGGAAACTAAACAATCAGGTTCCATAAACTTATAAGTACAGGGCTCGGAATAACCGCCAGACATCGGACACTGTCCGGCACTTGTCTGGTAAAAAACGACATCAATCGGTAATTTTGTCTGACCCATATTTTATGTGCATTTATTTTCTAATCATTATAGTTGTTCCAAAATCATTAATAAATTCAGTATTGTGAATAAACTTTATTTTTGGAACTTTTTATTTTTTATACAAAACAAAATTAAACACACGCCTAAGTTAATATAATATGTCATTTTTTTGAGTTAATTCATTTTTAAAAGACGCCAAAGCATAATTTTTTTGAATTAAGTAGCCCAGTTTTTATCATTTACATTAAAACGTTGCAAATAGGTATTAACTTAAATTTACAGTTTAGTATTTATTTTATTTTTGTCGGATGCTTTTTATAAATTTCAAACAAATTATTTTAACAGATTAAATTATTAATCTGCTAAATTATTTCCACCAAGAAATAATTTAGCAGATTAAGCACTGATTTTAGAATTATTTTTTTCATTATTTGTTCTTTTAACCCCAGACGTAACCCCATACCATTGGACTGGTATGGACACCCAATTAAAAAATTTCATAAGTTATAAATTCCAGTATTAATAAAGCCTAACATTAAATAAAAGCAAACAAACACGTCAAAAAAAATTGTCATTTTTGTTAGCATTTTTTTTTTTGCATCACGTTTTATAACTATAATTACAGCAGTGAATTGCATACTTATACTTTTTGTATAAGTATAGAATAATATTACATGAATATAAGTAACAATTATTATATTGTTAAAAGTTAAACTGCATTATTAGCATATTTTAAAGCCTAAACTATTGCTGGGTACAGTACTGTATATACACACACACACACACACACACACACACACATATGTATATATATACACACACACGCGCGCGCACACACACACACACACACATATATATATATTCTCATAAAAAGTCTAAAAAGAAATACATGCTAAGTTTGGCCTTTTTTAAAAAAATACCTCATGGGCTTAATGAGTAACAATGACCCATCTCCTAAATCAGTCTTTTACAGGAAGATGTGCGATCGCACGCAATTATATGACCACGCAAAAAATAATTTGTTTCAACAATTTGACCACGGCTTTTGACATATTTTCAAAATTTAAAAATGCGTTACAAAAACTTACTTAAACTTATCTAAAAAAAAAAACTTTAAAAAAGAAAAAAAAATCTTAACGAAAGAGAAAATTAAAAAATATTTAACTAAAGCAAAAACACACACAAAAAAAAAACTCATCAAACTAAAATGCTTAGTCTATTTAATTTACGCATTAAAAAACCACTTCATTCTTTGTTTTAACATTTGTACTTTGTTTTTTGTTCTTTAATATGTTTAAAGATAAACATTTATCATAAAAAATACATAACTATAGAAGTAAAAAAAGCAACAGTTTTTAATACTTATTATAAAAATTCATTAGAAGTGTTTTGTTACTTCATTAAAAAGTGTTTTGATAATATAAAAGCATTTAAGATCAAACTTATTTAATTGTAATGGCTTTCTAAAACATTTGTCTTTTTTTTTTCAACAAAATTTTGTTTATCTTTCCAAACGTATTAACTTTAATTATTCGTATATTAAAATTCGTTAAAAAGACTTTCGTTGTCATAGAATGTTGTTTATAAAAACAAAACAATTTTTTATTTTTAATAATGTTTTTATAATAAATGCCTACTTAAACAATTTATATATTATAAGTTAAAAAAATATATTCAACTGCCAATTATACTTTAAAAAAAAACCATTATTACCAAATTGATACTTTATTTAAAAGCGTTTTGCTAATATAAAAACATTTGTTTAAAGTTTTTATGTAATTTATTTTACTTAAGGTTTAATTCAGAATATTTTTCATTCAGCGCATTTTTAAAATGTTTTTTTAAATAGCCGCGGTCAAATCGTCAAAGCAAAATGTAGTTTGCCTGGTCATAAAAGACATGCAATTGCATGTCTTTTATGACCAGTGAAAGACTGTAAATGTAATTAGTCTTTTATTTTAAACATCATTTAATTATTTTTTTATCATAACTGTTAATGATTAGACAAATGATGAATACAAAGCTAAAGACAAATAATTTATTAAAGTTAAAATTAGAATTTTTGTTATAATTTGTTGTACTTAAAAACAAACATATTTTTTAAATTTAAAGAATATTTTTCTATTATTATATAATTAAGACTTTCCTCTCAAAATTTCTTAATGCAATATATATTGTCAGTGGTGTACAGTCGCGTTCACCTGATGGCAAATACAAGCTGAAACTTTTGAAGAGCTACCAGAACTTTTATTTTGATGCAACTGAGTTGTCCAAATGAGATACTCAATTTTTTTTCTTTTTTTATCAATTTAATAATTCTATCAGAAGAAAAATTTTTACATCCAAAATTAAATTTTTTGTTTTACCTTCTAAAGAAGCCAACTTTTTTCATATTTTTAATGACTTTTTAACTAACGTAACAATGCATTAACATTGTGCTAATCTTGGTGTTGACGTTTGTTTTATGTTTTCAATTAGAACAAAATAAAATTCTTTGAGCGTTAAATTGATTAAAAATTAAAATAGTGGTTACTTATTTCTATTATAAATGATATAAATAAAATATAAAATCTTATACTTTCTGTAAGTAATACTTTCAAAAACTTGAAAATAATTAACATTTAATAATGGAAGTAAAATGTTCAAGTTTTTACAAAAAAATTTACTAGGGTTTGCAAAAATTTGTATGCACAGATATTTGCCGATAAATTGTGCGCATACATTTACATAATTATGCACATAACTTTTTTTCAACTTTAAATCATTAAAAACCATTAAATTGTTTTGACTAGACAAACAGACAAAAAAACAAATTTTAATTCTAGTTTTCATGAAATTTTTAATTAATGTGCTTTTGGAACCAAAAAATCATCAGTTTTAATAGTGGAATTAAAAGTTTATAACTTTTAATTCCACTATTAAATCTCTTTAATTAAAGCAATTTTATAATTAATAACTTCAATTTATTAATTATAAAAGTGCTTTAATTAAAGAGTAAGTAAAACAATAAAAAAATTGAAACTTATAGGTAAATCAGACATTTTTTCTCAAACAGAAACACAACTGAAAACTATACAATAAAAAGATATTTGCAAAATCTCAAATTAGTAAAGAGAACTGGAACATCTATCGCCTGCCAAAAGACAGTTCAATGGTCAAAAGATCGTGTCGCAGCACATAAACAAACATCATGTCCAAACGCTAGTGAAGATGAGAAACGATTGATTGCAAAACAAAAAGCCAATCACAAATCAATTCAATAACAGTATCATTATCTCAGCTAAAACACACAAAGTGGTCAACAATGTGATGAATGCTGAAAAATCAAAAAAAGAAATTGATATGAAATTAGGAAATTTATTTTTCTGAACTAGAATATCTCTTCGTCCTTTTGAATCTGAGCTTTTAAGGAATTGATCAAAGCACTTAATCCATTGTATGCATCGTCAATACCGTGCGCAAAAATGCTGTCAGATTTGCTTCTTAATAAAAAGTACGCAGAATGTTCCATTAAATTGGAAGAAATTCTTGAATTATCTGGAAATTTAACGCTCATCAGTAATGGTTGGTGATTGGTGGTGATCATATAGTGAATTTTTGAATCAAGGCACGAAATACAAAACCGTTTTTCTGTACTTCAATCAACAAATCAGGCATAATTCAAAACGCTGCAGCTGTTGCTGGTGCCATCATTGAAGAAATCGAGACTCTCGGCCCAAAGTTCAGAAGTATTACCACTAACAACACTTCAGTAATGAAAGCTGCTTGGAAATTAATTGAAGAAAAATGAATCTTCTTGTTAAGGACATTTTGAGTATTGCTGAAATTTCAAAGACTATCAAAGAAGCTAAGAATATCATAAAGTTTGTGAAAATGATCACATTGTTAAAGCAAAGTTTGACGAAAAGAGAATCGCAGCTAATATTTCTTGCTCACACACAATGCCTGTTTTGACTTGTTTTGGCTCAGTCACTTTAATTCAATGAACGACCTTTATCTGGCAAAGTATGTTTTGATTTAACTTGCGGATGAAGAAAATGAATCTTTGAAAAAAATTGCTCCAAAAACGAATTTGGAACATTGTTGATTGGAACATTGTTGATTGGAACATTGTTGGTCGTCAGAATATTCTTTGAAGTTGCAAAATATATTGTTGAAATGATTTGTTCGTTAGCAACAGCAAAGAGAGAACTTGGTTGATGATTCTATTTATTCATTCACGATTGAGAAATTGCTTGACAAACGAACGCATAAAAAAAATAGTTTTCATATATACCAATAGCGTTTTGATGGATACAACCAACAAAAATAACTACATTTTAGAGGAAGGAGCAGTTCTCAGCAAGTTTGAGTGTGAAGAAATTATAAATGAGCAAATATAATAAAAAATAAATTAAACTGTTAAGTTTTTGTGATATAGAAATTTGTTTCAAAATCATGAAAATAATTTGAAATATTTACTAATAAAATTAATAATAGAAAATCAAATGAAAAAATTATTTCTTTTAATTTAAAGTCACCTGCGTTTAATTTAAAACACATTTTCTTCTATATTTATTAAAACTTAATTAATTTCACATACCATTAATCTGTTAAATTTGTATGCGCGTCATCTGCATATTATATATTTGCCGATATGTGCATAAGTTCCAAACCCTAAAATTTACTTATAAAGAAAAAAATGAATTTGAATCATATAAATCTGTTTTGTCGCTTATTCACTTTAAACTATTTAAAAGTCTTTAAAAGTTAATGATCTTTTCAGATAAAATTTACTTAAAAAGAACAAATTAATTTGATTTTTGTAAGCTTGATTTGTTGCTCTCTCACTTTGAGTTTATTCAGCATTATTTTTTTATAGCCATACATTTTTTCATACTTCGATAGAATTATAAAAAAAAGATTTTAATTAGCCATTTAATTATTTAATAAATTTAAATATTTAATATATGCATATTTATGTTATATACAGTTATAACTTTTACACTATTTATATTTTTATTATTTATATTATTTATATTATTATAAGTTATTATATTTAATATAAAGTTTATGTAAACTTTGTATTTTAGAGATTACTTATATTTAATTTATATATAAGGTATATTAGCCAAATTCATATCACAGGGTTTGTAGGGAAAAAAATAAAAATGGTAGCAAATAAATAACAACAAGCTTTCGCATGGTCTATTTGTTTCAATGTAAATGGTTTTGTTTTTATCAAATGTTAATCTATTTTAATAAAAATAGTGGTTTAAGTTGAAATTTGTGTCATTTTAGAAAAAAATAGTTTAAATATTTAAAAAATCTTTTTTTAAATGTAAATGGTTTTGTTTATATTAAATGTTAAACTTACTTTATCATAAAATTTTGTTAACTTTATAAGTTATATAAGGTCAAAAAAGATCTAATCTTTGAATAAAGTGAAATGTGTACTGTGGCTCAAAGAAACTAATAAATTAGTATGCATTTAATAGCTTTTATAAGTTATTATCCATATAAAAAGTTCAACATTTGGGTCAAACTTCTATTGGATAGCATTTATTTTCAAATATAAATTAGGAACAGCTTTCGCATTAGCTGATCATCGACATTTTAAACAGTGATACAGAGTCTCAAAAAAAGACTTCGGTTTTGAAAGTCATATAGGGTTTAGGGATAGAGTCAGAAAGGGCATATAGGGTTATGAAATTGTCATATCCCTAAAATATATATATATATATATATATATATATATATATATATATATATATATATATATATATATATACAGTATCGGACAAAACGAGTGCAACCAAATAATGCTAATTTAGTTTCTTTATATAAAAGTGCTGCATTTCTTCAATTTAGAGAAATAACTATGTAAGTGTTTAGAGACAAAGTTCTTCAAGTTTTATTCATCACAAAGTTCATTATTTGTACACGAAAATTAATAAATTAATTAAAAGTATTAAAAAAAAGTGATTCTAGACAAAACAAGTGCAACTCAACAAAATGTTGACCAAGCTGTATTTCCCTATCAATATTTCGTGGGGAATTCTTTGTTGTCGATCACAGCCTTGCATCTTTAAGGCATAGATTCGATTAGGTGATCAATGAAACTTTGTGGAATCGCTGCCCAGGCCTTTTGGATTTGTTCAAACAGTTGATCCTTATTACGAACACCTTCACGATTAATTCTGCGGTTGACGATCTCCCACAGGTTCTCGATAGGGTTGAGATCTGGGGATTGAGGCAGCCAATCCATCACCGATAGGTGGTTGTCTTGAAACCACTGCTTGACTACTTTTGCAGTGTGTTTCGGATCGTTGTCTTGCTGAAAAACCCAATTTATTGGCATATTCCATTCAACATGAGGTAACATAACATCTTTCAGGATATTTTTATACATGAAAGGGTCCATTATTCCAATCTTTCGATGTATTGGACCTAGACCGTTAGCAGAAAAACACCCCCAGACCATTACATTGCCTCCACCATGCTTCATGGTCTTATGGCAGTTACGTAAATCGAGGCGTTTTTCCATCCGGTCGACGAACACGGCAAATGCCATCACTCCCAATGATGTTGAACTTCGATTCATCACTGAACAGGACAGTTCGCCATTTCTGTACATTCCAGTCAATATGAGATGTAGCAAACAGGAGTGTTTTCTTCTGGTTTTTTAGTGAAATCAGCGGTTTCTTTGCAGGGCGTCGAGAAAACAATCCGGCTTCAACAGCATGTCGTCTGATTGTTCGGTTCGATACAGGCAGCTTTTATTGCTTTTGTATCTCGACCGATGATATCCAGGGATCCTTCTTGACGGATCTGACGATCATAGAATCCTCTCTAGAAGTGGTGGAACCCGGTTTTCCACCTTTGTTATCTGCTGCCAACTTCCCTGTAGAACGATATTTGGAACATAGTCTTAATACGGTCCATTTTTTCATGCGATATTTATCACAAATACTTTTTTGTGACATTCCACTTATGTAATCGCCAATAATTTTCTTTCTTAGTTCCAATCCAAGACTGTCGGGAGCCAATTTTGCACTTGAAGTCATAAAAATAATAAAAATAAATAATCATGCTTCTCAAGGCTTACCGTCTTACATTTACCTTGTGATGATACAATAATGCTCTGTGGAACACAACGCCTTGGTTGGATGTGGACTGTATTGATGTAATGAAACACTTGTTGTATTTCACTTCTTGTATTGATGTTCTTCGATAAAACACTTTGATAAAACTCACTTCGATAAACTGTCTTGATAATACTGACTGATTGACTTCCATATACTGACTGAATTACATGTCAATTTACATGTCTCTTATATAGTAAAATGAACCTGTGTGAACCTGTTCCGGAAGATTCTAGATGCTTCTTTTCGATGCTTCTGGAAGCTTCTGGATGCGTCTGGATGCTTCTGAATGTTTCTGGATATTTCTGGATGCTACTGGATGCTTCCAGATGCTTCTTCTGGAAACTTCTGCATGCTTCTGGAAACTTCTGGATACTTCCTTTAATTATTGAAAAACTTCCGTGACGTTGACACGGACTAGACTTAAGAAAATGAAACCAACCAAAAAAGTTGCACTTGTTTTGTCCGCTGCAAAATGGCACTTGTCAACGAAATTCTGCCTGTGCGCTGTCACCTGTCAGCTGATTGCTCATGTCAAAGCATGCTATGACTCTAGACTCCTGAACTGTTTGCTGTGGTAGTATAGTTCGTTTCGTTTTTAAGACATGTAAAATTAGGAACACTTTTTAGCATTGTTCGATGTTGGTTGCAAATGTTTTGTATATAATTATAATTTACATATTAAGTTATAGCAGTAACATTTAACACTAAAATTTAATTTTTTTTAGAAAAATAATGGCTGACAGACAAATCTTTTTGTAATTATGAAAGTGGATTTTCAAAGCGTAAGTCAGCTCAAGAAAAAGAGAAAAAAGCACAGGAAGTTTTTGCAAAATCAAGAAAAATTAGTGCCTTTTTTAGTAAACGAGATGGAGATTTAGATTCTTCAAAGTCACTACCTGGAACGTCAGCTATACTACCACCAGTTGAGGAGTTTCTATCGCAAGACATTGATGACAATCAAACAATAGCAGAAGCAGATGAACAACAGGAAGCAACAGTAGCTATGATGGCAAAAGCTGTAACAATTGAACATGAACATGACTCTATACTTGTATTTGGGAATGATATTGGTTTGTGGCCAGAATTACCTTCAATGGATGTGATAACATTTTGGGCAGAAAAAGGACCTACCTCGTTGTTGCAAAATTGTGATCAAGATACCCAAAGGAAGTATTCAATATCACAGAAACAGGAAAAACCTGATGGCTCAACCTTTTTTTCGGAAATGTACCCCAAATTTTTCCTACGAAAAACAACAAATAGTGAAACATGTCAACGTAATTGGTTGTGCTTTTCCTCACACACAGGAAAAGTATACTGCTCTATTTGCAAATTGACTGGGTCCAAAAGTATCACTACTAATTTTTCAAGTTCTGGTTTTTGCTTTTGAAAACATGCCTCAGTGCGTGTCAATGAACATGAATCATCTAAAGGCCATCTAGAAGCAATTATAACTTTGGCACAGTGTGGCAAAAAGTCTGGAGGAATTTACCATGAGCTAGCAAAGCAGGAATCTGAAATATGTGTGTACTGGAATCAAATACTGCAACGTGTAATAAGTACTATAAAGTTCATTGCAGAACGAGGGTTAGCTTTTCGAGGTGATAATGAAATTGTTGGATCACCACACAATGGGAATTATCTAGGAATTTTAGAACTGGTGAGTGAATATGACACTTTTCTTGCTGTTCACATTAAGATGCATGCGAATAAAGGAAGAGGCCATACCAGTTATCTATCTTCCACTATTTGTGAAGAAATTATAAATTTGATGGGCTCACAAGTTTTAAAGTACATTTTCAGTTCTATCAAAAAATCAAAGTATTTCTCGGTATCTGTCAATTCTACACCAGATGAGGCTCATATTGATCAGTTAACTATTATAATTTGTTACATGGATATGGAAAAGTTAATACCGAATTAGAGATTCCTAAATTTCATCCCTAATACAGGTCACACTGGTCGTGAAATGACAGAGGCATTATTGAAATATCTGGAATCCAATGGAATCAGTTTACATGACTGTCGAGGTCAATCATTTGACAATGCTGCCAACATGAGCGGTAAATATTGTGGAATGCAAGCTTTGATAAAGGAACAAAATGACCTATGCATTTATGTCCCATGTTGTGCACATTCGTTGAATTTAGTTGGTAAGGCAGCAGCAAATACATGTTCTGCAGCAGTGAAATTCTTTGACTTTGTTCAAGAAGTGCATGTCTTTTTCACAGCATCATCTTCAGGTTACCAAATCCTAACTGTCTAGCTCTCAAGAAAAGACAAACAAGAAAAAACTGCTGACACCTAAAGGATTGAGTGATACTCATTGGTCATGCAGACATGATGCAGTTAAGGCACTTGTTGTTGGATATGACAAGTTTAAGGTGGCTTTGGAAAAAATTTCAATTAACAAGGAGGAAAAGGATATTGTTTGCAATGCTGCTGCTGGTCTTCACAAGCAAATGTGCAAGATCGAAATTGCGCTATATTCATTGCTTTGGAATGAGATATTGGAGCGATTGATTCAATGCCAGAAACAAGATACTCCAGAGTCCTGAAATGGTATTGCAGTTTGCAGTAGATGCCCTTACTTCACTGGAAGCATTTGTGGAATCAAAATGAGAATGTTTTGCTCAATATGAAGAACATGTAAAAAAATTATCTGGTTCAACTGAATATTCCCAAGCTCAACGTCGTCAGCGGAATAGAAATGTTCACCTCAATCCATTGGGTTATGAAACTGGAGATGAAGTTCAGCAATCCCCAAGTGATCAGTTTCGCACAGTTTTATCCCAGTGATTGACCAATTTAATGTCTCACTTAAAGACAGAATAAATGCTTACAAGAATGTATGTAAGTATTTTGGCTTTCTGAATCGCCTTGATGAAATGAAACCAAACGAAATAATGATGTCTGCGAACAATTTGGTTAACAGGTACAAGCCTGACCTTGAAGAAAGTCTCGGAAATGAGCTTATTCAATTTTCAGCCCTTCTAAAGCTTTATATGGATGACTATGATGCTAATCCAAATGTGCCCAAAGAACTTTTTTTTTACAAAATTTTAAATGCGAATAAATTCATCTCAAGTTTTCGAAATGTAGAAATCCTATTAAGGATGTACTTGGTCCTAATGGTCTCTAATTGTTCGGGAAAACGATCATTTTCCAAATTGAAACTTATCAAAAACAGACTAAGGAACAACATAAGCCAAAATCGACTTTCTTATTTGACACTAATGAGCATAGAATCCGATTTACTACGGGAGATTAATTTCTCAGATATTGTGAAAACATTTGTTTTGCAAAAAGCTAGAAAGGCTTACATTTCTTTATAATCTTACAAATTTTTACAAAATTGAACAAAATACATGTTTATATCATTATATGTTTCATATCTATTAATTGTTTTTATTTGACCATACATTGCTTTAGCATTACCCCCAATTTATATGATGGTCAAACCTTATGCGGAGTTACTTTAGATTTTAACACATTACATTACAATACAATTTTAGTACCGGTAAACTGTACTAAACGTTAGCTATGCTTGCTTGAAAATCTTTCTCGAGGGCCCCCACAGATTTCAATGCCCCAGGGCCATAAATTGTTTAATCCAGCCCTGGCAAGATGACTTAGTGACCAGTGTGCATGACTTTGCATTTATTGAGGTTGTAAAACATAAGCTACTAATTTACCCAATGTCTTTTTGTAGTTTTATTGCCTTCTGTTTTAATTACCTTAAAATCTTATAGTCATCTGTTTATATCTCTGTAGATATGACACATCATGTTGTCTAGACGGTCATCTATATAATATTGATGAACTTAATAGAAGTAGTAGTAGTAGTAGTAATAGTAGTAGTAGTAGTAGTAGTAGTAGTAGTAGTAGTAGTAGTAGTAGTAGTAGTAGTAGTAGTAGTAATCCTGGTTGCCCTCATGTTACGAATTGCATTGCTCTGGCGCTACGAATTTTGCCCTTATGTTACGTTTTTGCCCTCATGTTACGCGGAATGCCCTCATGTTACGAATTTGCCCTCATGTTACGAATTGTGCGTAGCATGAGGGCAAAAACTGCCCTCATGCTACGCTACATAGTAACATGAGGGCATTCGGCGTAAAACATATTTATTTTAAGATAAATGAGTAAGTGAGCAAATTGGCAAATTTTAAAATGGCAGAGTTAAATGTATTAGTGGGACGTTATATTAAGATTGATATAGTAATAAATTTCGATTGAAATATAGTTAGAAGGATAACATATTAATAAATAATAATAATTGTGAACATATAATTGTGAATCATATTTAAAATAAGTTGAATAATGATATTGGCTATATATTAATTAATTAAGATTGATAGTAAAGTTAGATTAAGATAATCTAACTTTATTATCAAACTTTATTATCAACAATAGACACAAATTTATTGGTGCCTCAGGTAGTAATTAGTTTGTTATTAAAATTTTATTAAACTTTGTTTCGGCTAATTATACTAATTAATAAATTACTCAAAACTACAGTACTGTTTCATTAATTATATTACTAAAACAACATAGAACTTACATCAGTGAGGATCTCAAAATTTGAGATCCTTGCTGACACAATACCTTTGAATTGAATTTATTATTGTCACAATGCCTTTAATATATCATATGTATATAATGTGTGTATCATACACACATTACATACATATGATGTACATACACTGTAAGTACATCATATATATGATGTACATATACATATATATGTATATAACATAGTCTACATCAATCACTGATGTAAAATTGCTTACATGCATACAATATAGTACCTTGTATAGTATTTAGGTAACAAATGAGTGTTTATTGTAAATCAAAAATGCTGTTAAACCATTTGTTAATAATTATACAAATTAATAATACCTTTGACAAATTTCAAAGGTTTGTTCAAAGGTATTATTAATTGGTAATTGGTATTAAAGTTAATATTATTATCTCAAAGTTTGAAATACCTAATGATGTAAGTTCTTATGTTTTTTAGTACTATAATTAATGAAATATCATAAATATTCTCAATATAAAAAGATCATAAGTTTTTCTTCAGATTTTATGTTGAAATCATTGTTGAACTAAACTTAAGATTTAGTAATAAGTAGATTCTCTCCAAAATTGATACTAAATAACTTGTGCTCTCAAGTGTAATAATTATTACGTTAGTTTTCTATATTGAATAAAGGTTTTTAAAGTTCGACAAATAATTCTATAAATAAATTAACTATTTATAAAAAAAACTATTTATATTTTAAGATTAAAGAATTAATTAAAAATGTTAGAAGAAAATGTTTTAACTCCAAACTGTGTACTGTGCAAAAGATTAATTAATAACTCATGTGAATGTAACTTATGGGAAAACGATGCTTACAAAATTTGCAAGGCTTGTGCAGGTATTAAATTTATTTTGTTTGATTATTTATTATATTTGCTTAAATACACAAGCTAATCTATCATTTATGTACAGATTCTTCATGCGGTATTTCTTATCCTGATAATGTTTTATTAGTTGAAAGAGGTATGTATTTGCAAAATTAGGACAATGATTGTAAGTTAGGAGATATTATCGTTTTATATTGCATATTTTTATTAAAATATTATTGTATTTATTACCGGTTTTAAATATATTTAACTAGAGTTTAGGCAAAAATTATTTTCTATGTTTATATATATATATATATATTATTTATATATATATATATATTATATATATAAATATATATGTATAAATATATATATATATATATATATATATATATATATATATATATATATATATATATATATATATATATATATATATATATATATAATATATATATATATATATATTACTATTATATATATATATTTATATTATTATATATATATAAAACTGATGTTGTATACTTCAGTCAGCACTATGACGTCACACTGATTTAGGGATAGGTGAGGGCTTCAGTGCATACATCGACTGTATATACATACGATTATATATACATCTATCTATGCAGATGTATATATATATATATATATATATATATATATATATATATATATATATATATATATATATACATATACATGATTAATTTTTATTATTTCTTTTAGTATTTAAAAAATTTACAGCCCAATCAATACTAGAAATTGCATCTTCATCGTTACTCTTGTCTATTTTTTCTGGTCAAGTATGTGTTTTTTGTAAAAAAAAATATAGTTTTCTTTTAATTAATTTGGAGATTCGGTGTTTATGTATTTGGCATACTTAAAACCATTTATATAGTTATATATTTACATATCATCTATACATGTATGTGCATTTTATAGATTGTATTTTGGTTACATTTTTTTAGAAAATTTTTAAACTTTTTTATTCTTTACTAGCTGTATAGTTACAGACACAACATTTATAATTCTGGTGGGAAGGCAAAAAGTAAACATCATTTAAAGGGTTATATTTTATAATAACAATAAAATAAATAGATGGTAAATAAATAGTTTTAAAATTTATCAAAGTTATTTATTTATTTGCAATTATGTTTTATAGGAAACCTTATTAACCAAGACTTAATGTACCTTTTATCAGAGGATATAAAAGACAATCTTATATACGCTATTTCTAAATCATTTAATAGTCTTAAGGTAAGGAATGAAATTTTATCAATAAAATTATATATATATATATATATATATATATATATATATATATATATATATATATATATATATATATATATATATATATATATATATATATATATATATATTCAATTGATGTATTATTATTATTGATGTATTTATGAATGAAATTATTTATATAAATAAAATTAAAGTTACCCTGTTACGTTACCCTGTTATCTGGTAATGTCTAGTTGCTTTACCCTGTTACCGGGTAACGTCTAATATAGTTCTAACAGTTAAAATATATTTTTGTGAAAAATCAGCATAGTGTAACTCTTTTGAAAAATAATTTTCTGTTTAGACTAGTGATTATACATTTAAAGTGTTGCTTCCTGAAGCAATACTATATCTCTTTGCAAAACTGGAAGGAATTTCAAGAATTAAAGTATGCTTTTAATGAATTAAAATCTATCCATACTACATATACTATGCGTGTATATATACATATGCGTATAATATACGCATATGTATATGTATATACTATACGCATATACTATATGTATATATATATATATATATATATATATATATATATATATATATATATATATATATATATATATATATATATATATATACATATATATATATATACAATGAAAAATGTATGTCAAACAAAATCTCAACTTCAAAAAAAATTTTTTATATATTTCTTTAAAGGTTTGTAAGAAATTAGTACAAAATATATTTAACACTAGAGGCCTTTCAATGTTTCATCAGTAGTGTTAGTTTAAGTGCTGTTATGTACAAATTTATTTATTTTTTGTTACAAAAGTATTTTTTAATCAGTTAATGTAATCGATGTAGAAGTTACCAACTTTATTAATAATCATGCAACAAATGAAGCTCTAAAAGATAGATTGTTATTACGATACGAAGAATGCAAAAATGAAGATAAAAAACGAATTGATAAAAAATGGGAAAAAAAAATTGTTTCTACTAAACTAGTTTTCGATAAAGATCGTCTATATTTCAATTCAAGAAGCTCTAAATTTAACCATCAAAAAGAAAAAGAGAAAGAAAATATCAATTCGGCAAATTTTAATTCTTCATCAAATAATATTATAAATTATGACCAATTGTTAAATAGCGCACCTTCAAAAAACTGGACAAGCACAATCCCAAGAAAATACAACCTAAGGTCATCAACCTATCCACCAAACACCTGAACACTTTCCAAATATCACTTCTGATAAAAGGTCCTAAATTCTGCCCAACAACTAAAGGTAATTTTTTACACATTAATTCAGATATAAGACAATTCACTTGAAAGCTTAAACTAAAAGAAAAACTTTATGAAACCCATAATAATGATATTAGCATTTTAAAGAAGAAATCAAATTATAATGTTAAATCAACTCTTCCAGAACTTAATGAAATAATTTCGAAAATCGAACAAGTTGATCCCATTAAAAATCTATCAGTTGATAATATTTCATCACAAGAAAGAACAGCTCTTAAAGAGCTGAGAGAAATGAAAGACATTGTTATTAAAATAACAAACAGCTGATAAAGGTAGCAGTTTAATTGTGATGGACTCTACATATTACAGCGATAAGCTTGTTTATCAAGATCATCTATCATCTTCAATCACGTATGAAAAAACAAACTTAAACTCTGATAAACTAGTTTTCAAAAATCTTTTAAAAATGATTGATAAACATAAATGCTTAACACAAAACGAGATAGACTACATTACAAAATTTGAATGGAAATCAAGCAATTTTTATGTAATTCCCAAAATTCACAAATGTAAAGAAATAATCAAAAAAGTTCAAGAGTCTAATTCTCTAGTTATTGAAATGCAACCACCAATCGATTTAAAGGGTCGACCTATTATTGCAGGAATTGACTCACCTACGTCACATTTAAGCCAATTTCTACACGTAATTCTATCTCCTATTGTACGGAAGCAAAAAACTTATATAAAAGATGATTGGGACTTCTTAAGAAAAATTCCTAGAAAAGTAGAGCTAGATAGTATTATACTAACATGTGACATTGTTAACCTTTATACTACAATTCCCCACAACCTTGGTTTAGAAGCATTAAAATTTTGGGTTGAAAAACATAAAAATCTAATACCTGAACGAATTACTACCAATTTCATTATAGAACCAGCATCATTTATTTTAAAAAACAATAATTTCCTCTTTGATAATCAATTATTTCACCAAATCACAGGTACAGCCATGGGTACAGACTTTGCACCAGACTATGCATGTCTTTCGATAGGTTTCTTAGAAGAAACAATACTTTTTCCAAAAATTCTACCAAGATTTTTTTCGAATGACGAGGTTCATACTATTGAACAGTTCTACTTTAGATATGTTGATGATGGTTTTAACATATGGCCTAAACACTTAGATATAAACAAATTTAAATTGTCACTCGCGGAATTAAACAATTCTTTCATGACTATGGCATTGAATTAGTTGAAAAAGAAAATATTTATAATATAATTAATTTTTTAGACATTTCTGTTATTCTTCAAAATAACAAATATATCAAAACTGACATACTTTATAAAGAAACAAACACACACGATTATCTTAATTTTAACAGTCATCATCCTTACCACACCAAAAAGAACATCCCTTATAGTCTTGCAAAAAGAATAATTGTATTTACATCTCATTATATCACCGAAAACCTGCGTTTAGCAGAGCTTAAATTATGGCTGAAAGAATGTAATTATCCAGACATTGTTATTGAAAAAGCATTTCATAATGCAAAACTACAAGGACCAGCTCAACAAAAGAAACCTAATGAAGTCGTTCCTTTAGTCACTACATTTTACGGCAACCTAAATTGCCAACCTATATTAACTAAAACCAAACTTCTACTCGGTTTATCCACCAGTGAAAGAATACAAAAAATATTTTCTAACATAAATCCTGTAATAGCTTACAAACAACCACCAAATTTACTGAGACAACTTACTTCCGCTAAATTTAATTCCACAACATCTAATAACAAAAAGATAGGAATTTTCAAATGTAATGATAGTCGTTGCAAAATTTGTTTATTTTACCTACAAGAGGAAAATAATTTCGTAACATCCAACGGTTCTATTTGGAACATTAAAAGTCACATTACTTGTAGCAGCAAGAATGTCATTTATTATCTAAAATGTTTGTCTTGTAATGGTCAATCAATCTATACTGGAAAAACAAACAATTTGAGAAATCGCACTAATGGTCATATTTCAAGTTGCAGAACTGGCCATTCAACAGACAGGTTTGACAATCATGTATATGATTGCCAACGTATAAGAAAAAAAATAATGGAACCATTTTTCCAGCTTTTTGTATTTCTGGAACTTAAAAGTGATAAAAATTTATTATCTTATGAAAGTCATTTGCATAAACAAAAGCATGATACTTTTAACTAACACTTCCTGTTTTAAAAAATATTAAACAATGGTAACTAATACAATGGTAATAAAATACATTAATTGATTAAAAAATACTTTTGTAACAAAAAATAAATAAATTTGTTAAACCAACACTACTGATGAAACATTGAAAGGCCTCTAGTGTTAAATATATTTTGTACTAATTTCTTACAAACCTTTAAAGAAATATATAAAAAAAATTTTTTGAAGTTGAGATTTTGTTTGACATTTTTCATTGTATTGGTTAAAATTATATTAATAGTTTTATATATATATATATATATATATATATATATATATATATATATATATATATATATATATATATATATATATATATATATATATAATTTATTATACATTTATCAAATCGATTATATTTTAGGCTGAAGTATTGTTAAGTACTTACTCTTTACAAAGGTAAATTTGTAATATTTTTATTATAACATTATTATTTATAAAGCAAAAGTATTTCTTGACCTGCACAGATAAGAAAGTAATTTGTTTGTTGTTCTTTGTAGAGTTTGAATATTGAAAATTAGTATATTACTTTTTTATGGGTTTTTATGGGCTGCTTATATTTAATAAATTAATTTTAATTAGTGGAATTTGCAGCATTTTGCAACTATTTACAAAAAATGGTTTAGGGTGAAAGACTTTTTACATGTTAATAAAAAAAAAAACTGTTTGTTTTTTGTTACTTTTAGAATCTATAATATATTTTTTAATTAATTTTTTATAATTTTTTTTCTTTTTTCATTTCAGAACAACTGAGCTGTTGAATAAATTTTCAGATGATAATATAGATTTTTTGGGTAACTTATTACTGTTTATTAATTTATAAAAGTATTTTATAAGCTTTCTTCTAATTTACATATTTTTAATTTAATTTAAATTTTAAATAAATTTTTTTGTATGACATTATTATTTTTACTTTAGAAACAAGTACTCTATTTAAAAAAGGAGAGGTATACCATTCATATTAATATCAATTGTGTGATTAAGTTTGAAATAATGATGATGATGATGATGATGATGATGATGATGATGATGATGATGATGATGATGATGATGATGATGATGATGACATTTTTGTAATTCCAAAAAGTAACTATTTTGATTGCAGGTAATAGAAGGCGGAAATACAGAAATTGAAGGTCTCGAAAGGATAAACAAGCAAGAAAGTGAAACATTGCAAATTGAACAGGTTAAATAGAAAGTGCTTACCCTCTACATAATGGCATTGTAGAGAAATATTTTGTTGACTAAGTTATTAATTAATTATTTTTTTTAAAGCTACTTACGGTTAAAGACAAAAAAATGAGCAAGAATCAGGTACCAACTTTAGTTATTAAAGATGAAGTGCCATTGGAAGTAAACAAGGTATATGTCTATTTCCAGTGGCGTACTGAGCATTAGTTTGGGCGCTACAGTTTATACAATTTTTTCCTCTTCTCAACCTTCTTGATATGGAAGCCTCCCTACCAGGCTCCGTGGAGGAGGGAGGGTTAGACATTACAAATGTTGTAATTTAAGATATGTGCAGTTTTTAGTTTGGGTGCATTAGTTTGGGCGCCCATACCGGTAAAACGGTATGATATTACAGCTGGGCACGGCACTGATTTCAGTTATAAGTTTATGCTAACAAAACATTATGAACAAACGGTATGATATTAAATAAACATTAAAACACATTTTTACCAGCAGTTTTATGTTACATTTTGTTGTATATTTATTGATTTTAGAATTGTGAAATAAAAGTTAAACGACGTAAAGTTTTTTGTCCTAAGTGTGGCGAGTGAGTTTTTTATACATTATTTTAATTATTTTCATTTTGTTTACTAAATGTTTGAAAAATGGTCTTTAAACTTTTTATTTAAAAATTTTCATTTTATTTTCACTTTCAATTTTAGCCTAAACTTTTCTTAATTTTCTTTCAGGTCAGTTGTTCACTTAAAACGACATCTAAAATCAAAAAAACATGAATGGGATGAAAATAAGGCATCAAATGCCCGATTAAACTTTGGGCTAAACTTGAAACGAAAAGTCATATCACCTTCAAAAAGGCGTTCAAAATTACAAAAATATCAAAAATATACATGCCCAATGAATTTTTGCACAAAAGACATTCAAAGACTTGGAAATCATTTAAGACAATTCCATAAACTTTCAAATATTGATGCCAAAATTATGATGGCAAAAGCTACTCGTGTGCATGAAAATTCAACTAGTGAATCTGAAGATTACCAAGATGAATTTGAACCAGGTGAGGTTCCAAGTCTTGAACCTTTCTTTGATAGAGAAGTTTTTATTCAAGGTGAAAATTTTTTGAATTCATCTTCAGAAAGTGACGAAGATTGGTTGGCTTCACAATATGTTGCCACTAGGTTTAAAAACAAAGGTTGGTTAAAACAAGAAACAATACTTGAATCAATAGTTTTTTTATTATATATATATATATTATATATTATATATATATATATATATATATATATATATATATATATATATATATATATATATATATATATATATATATATATATAAATGGAAAATCAATAGTTTATGTTTTTCATATTTTATAGATAAGCGGAATTGCACTGAAAATGTTATTAGTGACACAAGCTATCATACTGACGATTCTAATTATTCAGCTGATTTTGATGATCTGTCTGATAAATTTTATATGACATCTTGTGCGGAAGACCAGCTCATGAATGAATTTGTTGAATGGCTAGTTAGTATTGATGGAGGTCGTAAGCCAAAAAGAAGTGCATTAAAACACAGAGGTGTAATACTGGGTATTGTCAGGCATGCAGATGAATCTGAATTTAGTTACAGTAGTCTTGGGTGCCATTCATTTTTATGTTCATGGATGGTAAAACTTAATAAAGAAAACAAAAAACCTGGTACAATAAAAACATATCTTGGGTCTGTTAAACATTTTCTTGACTTTTGTATTGTAAAGGAAAAACTAGATATAATTACAACGGAAAAACATGCTAAAATAAAAACGCAAATTTCAAAATGGATAAAGACTTTATGGAAGTCTATACAAGAGCGTCGATATGAGAAAGATCGAAATGACTTTGTAAATTTTCCATCTCCTGAAGAAATTCTTATATTAGATAACTCAAATATTGTTTGTGAAGCAAATCAAGTTATCAGTAAAAGCAATATTATCAAACCTACAAAGGCTACATTTTGTTTAGCTAGAGATTATTTAATTACTTCCATAATATTTGACAATGCATCCCGTCCAGGTGCAATAGCTAACATGAACTTAAATAAATTTAATCAAGCTTTAGAAAAAAAAGGTGGTTTCACTGTTAGTGTTATGAAGCATAAAACAGGTTATACAGGACCGGCTAATATTGTATTAAGTCAATCTTTATATATGAAAGTTCAAAAGTACATTACATTTATGCGTAATATGCTTGAAGGTGTTTCAAAAGACAACGATTCCTATGTATTTTTATGTTGGAATGGGAGTACAATTTCTTCATCTATGCTTTCTTCCCAATTTTCATCTTTTTGGCAAAAAGGCACCGGCAAAACTTGTTTAACTCCAACCGTTCTTAGAAAATATACTACAACTATTGTTCATGAAAAGTACCCTGAAATGAAACAAAATACTGCTCATTTGTTATGCCATAATTTAAGAACAGCTGAGCAATCTTATGCTATTGCTGACAAGAAAGCTAAAGCAGTGGAAACAAGTACAAAGCTCCGAGAAATTGTGAGAGGAACAGCAGTTTCAGAAGATCAGGAACGTTCATTGAGCTTGATTTTTGAAGCTGAAATTTCTAGTGGTAATATAACAACATCTGATGTCAGGGAAAAATTTACTAAGTACTCACTTGGTGATGCATCTGACTCAAAAAAAGTTAAAAAAGTATTAGATGACGTCCGTTATCTAATTAAAAAACATAAAGCTTCAGATGATGATTCCGATTTTGTTTGTTCAGATTCAAAAGTCAATAATAAAGTTTCAAAAGTCAATAAAAAAGATGGTAACCAATCTACTGAACAGGGTGAGGTTCTGGCAGGTTCTTCTATTTCATCTTTAAATTCTTTTAAACGAAATCGGAAGGAGTTTAGCCAGGATGACTTATTGCTAGTTGATTTGTATTTAAAGGAATTTATTGTTTCAAAACAACCTTTGATTAAAAATGATGTGAAAGCACATTTAGAGACTGTGCCTGAGTGCAAGCGTTTGTTAGAAAGATTTGGTCTCAAGTCCTTGATTGTAAAAATTCGTACTGAAAAAGGAAAATTGTAGTATGTTCTATTTCTAGCATTACTTTTTTGTCGTTTTTATTCGTTTTTTAAGTCATTTTTAAGGATTCTTATCAGTTCCTAATAATTTCATAATCTATATTGTTATGAGATACTTAATGCTCATTTGTGCTGGGTTTTGACATGAAGTCTTTTATATAAAGCTTTTTTATGCATTGCCTAATATTATATTATATATTTAACATTTGGTAAAGTTCTTTTGAATCTTTCATAATCTTTATATATCTGCATAATCAGTTTTGTGACTTAAACCTGTTTATTCTATTAGATGATAGTTTGATTTTATCAAATGATCTGTTTATCTAATTTATAAATAGATAAACCTAAGTTAATTTTTTTAGGATACTAAAATAATGAAAGAAGGTTATTTCAATCTTTTTGTAGATGATTGTTTTGAAAAAGTATTACTATCTATACTATACGATAAATTTTGCGGATCATGGTGATAATGTACTTTTGAATATAAGTAAGTCGGATTTTTAACATTTTTTGTGTTTAATTTTTTAACACTGTTGTGTTATTCTAGATTGTCAGTTTTGTTTTTAATTGACTAAATTATTTAGTTCAATAATATTTTTAAATGAAAACAAAAATGGATTAAGGATTAATTAAGGATTTAATATCAATGTTTTTATCTGTATTTAATATTACCAAATATTTTAAAATAATAATAGCTTATTACTTTAAGTATATACATATATATATATACTTAAAAACATCTATGTTTAAAATTTTTTTGATTTTACTTAATAACTCGAAATTAACCTTAATTATTTAATGATCGAAATTAAATTTTTTTTTTTTATATGCATTTATCGATTAAGCTTTAGCTTTTACGTACTTTTAGCTTTTTTATTATTTTATGACTAATAAATTGATATTTAATCTCTATACATTATAAGAGCTTGCTTTTTAAAGAACTAGATTATTTACTACTTTTAAGATTTGGTTTGCTGTGCTTATTTAGCAAACCATATGTAAACAATATACCGGTAAAGAATTATTACATAGTATAAATATTAGTCGCCACATTATTTAAACAAATTACATTTTCTTAAGTTTACTTAACTGTTTGTTCTTAGTCTTAAATTGAAAGGATTTTTTTTTAGTTCTGCCTTTGTTATCGTTTTATTTGTTTACCTACTGTTGAAACATGGTTTTAATTTAGTAAACTTTCTTTCTTTGAAATTTACTTTATTAATCATTAGTCAACATTTAAGAAAAAATTGGAATTCGACCTAATTGAGGTAAATTATTTTACTATTAATATTACACTACCAGTTTTTAAGGTTAATTTTGTTATTGCTGTTTTATTCTACCATGTTGTTATAACAATTGACAAAAATAACTTTTGCTCAATACTCGTAAGTAATTATTTAATAAATAGTATAAGTTTATTGTGTGTCTTTTTAACTTTTTATACATTTGGAATACTTTTAATGATGGAAAATTATATTTACCTTTTAATGTCAGTTATACTGTCTACCGTGTGATGTCAAAACTTATTTAAGTACTCATATTATTTAAACAGATAACCGTAATGAAATAAATTATATTCCTAATGAGTTTTTAAATAATTTGATTCTATAAGGTAAGCCTGTTTATGCTTTGCTGTTATAACTGATTTTTGAAACCAGTTTTATAACATCAACTAATGTCTTTAACGTTTAATGTTAACTAAAAGCCAACATGAAATAATATTCAACAAAATACATCAAATCTGATTAATATGTGCGATGAAGAGGAAAGGGGTGGAGTTGGCTAAGAAAAATTAAATTACTAGGCGTCCAACCCGGTTTTTTATTGAAAATCTAAAATTAGAAGTTACTGTGTATTAACGTTAACCCTAAAAGTTTTAAATTATTAAAACTTATCCAATCCCTGCCTTTTATCCTTTTCGTTAAAACAGCAGTAAGTCTTAACACATTACAGATATTAATTTTTATGTATAAGTATAAAAACAATCTACTATCAAGCGTTTTTTCAGATAATTTCTTGATATCATTTTCTGAAAAATATAATCTGCGTTCAAATACCAGGTTCAACTATCACCTAGGGAAAATTAAATCACAGCAGTCAAGTTTTCTAATTACAAACCGTGGTCCATCAATATGGAATCATTTCCAAAATAAAAATTTTAAAGACCTAAAAAGCATTTCATCGTTTAAACGACAAACTAAAATCCATCTCCTTAATTCCTGACATATATTTTAGTTTACAGTGTCTATTTTCAGATTTTTAAATTTTTTATTTTTCTTCTTTTTTTTCTTATTTGTTTTAATATTTTTTTGTTTTCAATTTTTTTTACTAAAAAAAAATGAGTTTTGCTTTATTGAGTTTTTTTATTACTTTAAAAATTGAAGCATTTTTTTTTAATGAGTGACTAAAAGGGCTCTATGAAAAGGTTGTGATGATAAACGCATCATCCTTACCTTCTTTGAGTCCCTGACTGATTATAAGAGTATATATATATATATATATATATATATATATATATATATATATATATATATATATATATATATATATATATATATATATATATATATATATATATATATATATATATATATATATATATATATATATATATATCGAGGGGTAACTGGAGAAACATTGTATCTACAATTTTGGCTAGTTTCCAGTTATCAGTGCTAAAGCTATCCTAAACACTGGTATACCTGGTAAAAAAACCTATCCACACTTCCAATCCAATTAGCTTGTTTTGTCACGTGTTGCAAAATATCCTATCAGAGGACCGGTCAAATATACCTAGCAAAATATCGCCTTTATCTCAGAATAATGGTTTTTGTAAATATGATGTTTCTCCAGGTACCCCTCGATATATATATATATATATATATATATATATATATATATATATATATATATATATATATATATATATATATATATATATATATATATATATGTTTACGATGTTATTTATTTTTTATGAAAAATTGTAATATTGTTTTATCAGCGAAATAAAAGTTAAAATAATAATAATAGTCCGTCCAAGGATTTTATATATTTCAGAATAACTAAATTAAAGTGTATATATTCCGGATTTCTACATATTTCCGTAAAAAGTTTAAGTCCCTCATTTTTGACACAAGAAAAGCTTCCCTTGAAATGAGAAAAACACAATTGTTTCCCTTATTTAAGAAATAATTCTCTAATGTAAACAAATATTTTTAATATTCTTGAAATCCGATAGAGGTTAAAAATTTTTTTTTTTTTCACTCATCACAACTTCAATTACTATCTCACCAAACATTTAAAACGGATCATGGTAGATATATCTCCGTCGAATTGTTTTATTATAAAGCATTTTTTAAAGTAATTAGGTGAAAATTAAATTTGGAGGGCAAAAATAAAAAAAATTTACTTTTTTCATTCTACTCGACCATTTGTAAGCCTTTCTGAAGCAGCTGTAACTTGAGTGAGTAGAGCCATGCACCCTTGACCAGCGCATGTAACGTAAAAACAACTCAAAAACCATAAGCGTTGTCAGATCAATATAATAATAACCATATCTTTTTCCTTGATCCTCATTCAAAATTCAGCAAGATATGGCTTTGGAAAGTTTGTGGAGCGTTTGCGTGTTTTATTTGCATATTTTAGAAAGTTAAGCGTCTCCGACCTTAATGTAAATGCAATAACTTTAAAAACCGTTTTAAAAACTCAACTTAGTTATATTAATTACAATAACTGCTACAAACTTTAATGTAACATATGATTTTGCATTGGTATTCTGTCGCGCTAAGCAAAAAATCTCTAGTTTTGGTCAAAGTTGAGATATTGCTACATGGGGGTTAACAATGTGGTTTTGTAAAAAATTTTTGCAGTAAAAAAAGCGCTATATCCAATATTTAACATTGAAAATGAGCATATGAAATTAAGAAAGAAACAGTAAGTCCATAACTTTTGTGAAACTAGAAGCCAAAGTACAGTAAATCCCAATAAGTAGCAAATAAGCAGCATGTGACGTAAATTACTAATATATTGCTTTTTTTCAAAACATTTCAGCGCTTATCTTCAAAATGGATCAGTAATGTGTTTAAACCTATTAAGTCGATTACCAAAAATTTTGCTTAGATGGTGATACTGCTTTTTCGCTTAGCACAGTAGTATTATTTCCAATTTACCCAAAACATTTACATTAGTGAGGGGCGCACATGACCGTTGTTTTTTCTCGATTTTTCAATTTTTTAATAGTTACAAAGATCATTTCATTTAAAAACACAAAATAAGCAGTAAATTTCACTAAGCCTTTCGTTTAAAGTTAAAAAAAAAATTTTAGTAAAATAATGCAAAATCGAAAAAAGTGCAGCCCCCATGTTACTCAAAAACAGCTTTAGAAAATGACTTTAAACACATCAGCCATAATATATTTTTATAAATTATAATGTTTTTATAAGTCAAAAAACACAAGGATTAAAACTTCATAAAATGGAAACCTTACTACTCTCCATATAAAAAGTTTTAAAAATTTAGTAATTTTGCTTCAACTATTTTAAGCATAAAAAATAAATTCATCGTAACTTTAAATAAGTTCACCTGAACTTTTCGGATGTGAAAAAAATTGTTTTTCAGTAGTAGTAGATAAAAAAGTTGAGGAAAACTGGTGGAATTTTATGATAAATGTAGGGAATTTGTTCCTTTTAACTAAAAAATAAACATTTTATTCGATTGGTAATGAAAATCTAACAATAATTCGAAAAGCCCTCATGCTACGCAGCGCTGCTACTATCGCCAGTTTTAGAGTGAATTCTTACTCAAAAGAAGAAAAAAAAGTTTAATTTTAATTTTATTAGATAATTTTAAGTTTAATCGAATTAATAAATTTAAAAAAATTTTTTTTGTCCAAATTTGCCTCACCCATTTTAGCGGAAGAATTTCATGACATGAGGGCTACGAACCGGGATTATAGTAGTAGTAGTAGTAGTAGTAGTAGTAGTAGTAGTAGTAGTAGTAGTAGTAGTAGTAGTAGTAGTAGTAGTAGTAGTAGTAGTAGTAGCAGTAGTAACAACAAGAAAGAGTTGCAGTAGCTTTGTTTTATAAGAAAATGTGAACAAAAGTGTATGCAATACACTTTTGTAATGTTAAAACATACTAAAACATATATCAATTTTTACAGTTTTACTTTCGCTTAAAAATTGCATTGCATCAACCTCTCCTTATTTTTAACCTATAGCATTTATTTCTGTTAAAAAAATTATAATATAGTTTTTAAATTTCGTTGGTTAACGTGCTAGTGTGGCTGAGTGGATAGCGTGCAGAGCTTCTGAACAAAAAAACGGTGGTATGAGTCCTACCACTGGCAATTTTTTTTATTATAATTTTTTTAAAACTTTTAAAATACAAAATACTTTTGAAGTTTTATAAAGATTATATAAAAACATATGCAACAATTTTATACACTTTAACAAACAAAAAATTCTTTAAAAAACTAATAATTCTAAAAACATCAAAAAACGGGGTGAAGTTTGTTGTGTATGTGGCATGATTGAGATTTTACATTTCAAGTTTTTTTTACAACCAAGTTGAGCTTGTGCAAGGAAAATGAGTATATAACATGTTTATATATAGAATTTAAATCTATAGAACTATTAAGTTGTTTTGTTTTGCATTTTAAATAACAAACTTAATTTTCCAAATTGTTCAGGAGTCAGTTTTTTTAATTATAAATTATATTTAATAAAAAAAAAAAAGAATTTTTTTTTTTTTGTTTTCAAACAATAATCTGCTGTTAATGGGTTAGTCCACTTGGTTATAAATAAAACATAGACTTATTAATGCAGAAACATGAAAATTGAAGGGTTAGTCCATTTGGTTTTTACACAATCAATATATACTATAATAAAAATTTTGCTATAAATATTGCTATAAATACAGCAAGATTGAAAAATTATTAAAATTTATTATGCCAAAGGGAGGTCTTAAATCCCCCAATACGACACAGATGACAGCACACTAAACCGCTGAGCTATCAATGATATGGGTTTAGGAGGAAAAAAAACCTAATTATAAACCTTTTTTGAGCTCTAGATATGCGGAAAAGGTGCGCTTATTTTTTTGCTCTTGAAGCAATTTTTCAAAATGAATTATTTTACTTAAAAATATTGAAGTAAAAAAAGAAAAGAAATGATTTATGTGGAATAAATGAGTATAGAAATGGTAGGTTTGGTAAAGTCCTGTTTTTTATGGGTCCGAAAAGCTAGGATATCTACATAAGGAAAAAGTATAGAAAAAGTTGGTGTGGAATAGACTTACAAAGACCGTATTTTTACGGGTCCGATCAGCTAGTTTATATAAATGAAGAACCAAAGAAGACCTAAGACTGAATCTTGTGGAACTCTGCTTGTAACATCTAATGATTCTGACTTGCTATTGCTGATGACCTTTTTCTGCATCAGGTTTTTAACTACTTAGTTGTCTGCTTGAAGAGTGCAACATGAAAGCTATATACTTTAGGCTTTAGAAGATGATGGTGTGGTACTTAGTCAAAAGCTTTCGCAAAGTCAGTGTAAATTACGACATATGAATAATTATGAATAAATGCTTTTGTTAAGATGTTCTGTGGATCTAGTAGGTTAGAAATACAACTGTGTCTTCGAAAAAATCCATGTTGAGATTTTATGAAGAGCCCTAATCAAGGCTTGATTTTTGATTCTCTTGAGATATGAGCTTTTCCATTACTTTACAGGGTACCAATGTGAGAGAAACTGATTTGTGGTTAGAGCACTTTCTTCTGATTACATTTTTGAAGACAGCATTTTAATAGTCTTTATAGGTTTGAGACTAGTGATTTTGTAAGCTTTCATAGGTTTGTATTTTTGATAGCTATCAAAGGTTTGGGATTTTTCAAAAGTTTAGGACTAGTGGTTTTTTTTCTTGAAAACTATAATTAGTGGCATGGTTATCCAGTGCCAGTTTTTTGTCTCAGTGAGCTCTTCTAGAACAGATGAAGTTGTTATTCCTGCTTCACCCTAGATACAATTCGCTTCTGTTCGTTTTCAAAGGTTGCATGATATAATGTGATGTAATGGTTCTGATGTAATGATAGAATTGATGTAATGGTTCAACAATAAATACAGGCTGGAAATATTTATTAGGTGAATAAAAAATCTTATTCTTGTATTCACTAACTGCTGATTTCACCACTTTTTTTTTCTTTGTTTGATGTTTTAGTTGAAGGCATGTGTAAACCAACTACCACCTTTGATTTTGTTAATCAAAACCTCATAGTTGCTGTTTGAAAAAAAGGAATTCAAGATTTTTACCCAGTTGTGGTATGCAATAGGTGTCAAGATTGCATCATATGTAATATGAAATGACCTTGATGAACCTTACCTGTTCTTTTTTATAAACATAAACTAAATGTTTACGAATATCTTTTTTGGTAACATTTTAAATCTTTATTAAAAATAGTTCAACAAATTGATGAATTAAAAAAGTTAAAATGATTATTATGTTATGTATAATATTGTTTTAAGAAATAAATAAGGATAAATAACTGTTTAAAGAAATAAATAATAAGGATATATAAGTTGTATAACATTCTTTTAAGAAATAAATAATAAGGATATATAAGTTGTTGTTACATTGTTAAAATGATTTTTTAATATGGTTTAAAATTACATTTAATTACAAGGCATATTACTACTTTACTTTACTATAAACATCAAAGCTGAGTTTAGTTACATTTGCATGCGTTAAGTGTTTTTGTTACATAATAAAAACAACTTAACGCATCAACCACGTTGAGGCTGTTGCTAGTTGTTGCACAACTAGCAACAGCCTCAACCAGGATGATAACAGCGGCAGAGGCAGTGGTATTGAGATTGGTTGTGGTAGAGAGTCAATGATTGTTTTAATTGACTCTGATTTGATTTGATCAGATTGTTTTTTGCTAATCCAAACCCATCTCTGTTATTGTTCGATTAGGCTGTGTCAATGCAGCAAACAGATGCGCCAGTGAAAATCCACCGAAAGAGGTTACTTTTCACAAGATATTTATTCTTTTTCTTCTTTTTGTAGTATAATTTGTTGAAAACTTTTTGCTCTGCTGCTGTTCAGTCTTCTTTATTGTATGGTCCTCTAAAAACTTTCTCTTTGTGGAAGTTGTCTTTTGCCAGAGCGCTGTGTTGTGTGACTAACAATTTGAACACCACTTATATTACACCATTTAGGTCTATGTTTGAACACAACTTATAATACACTGTTTGGGTCTAGTTATTCTGATTTATTTTATTCAGGATATTCTGGGGATTGCTTGATCAATTGTTTTTTTTTTTTTTGTAATGGTGAATGTAAAAAATTTCCTCCATGTTTACTTCAATCACTTAAAAAACTCTTTAACAAAGTCTTCATTGTATCTATTTTTTGGACTCTACCATTTCATTACCATTACTTCATTACCACTACTTTACTACCACCACTTCATTATCAACACTTCATTACCAACACTTCATTACCACCACTTCATTACCAACACTTCATTACCACCACTTCATTACCAACACTTCATTACCACCACTTCATTACCACCACTTCATTACCACCACTTCATTACCACTACTTTGTTACCACCATTTCATTTAAGATCGACCACTACTTCAGTTACTGCTAGGTTAACATACATGTTACAAACTAGGTTAACATACATTGCCATATCAAGATAAGAATAACTGCCCGCTGTTGTTGTTATTGTCTTGTTGGTTAATCTTATTATTTAATCTTTTTGTTTTCATTTTATTTATAACCACCATCAATGTTATTTTGACCATTTCAATAACTATTTTTTAGTTTATGTCAAGTGCCATTATTGACAGTTTCTCTTTGTTTTGCTAGCATTAGAGCATCATCAACATTTAAATCAATTTTTTTTCAATCATACTTATTTTGATGGTCTTTTACAATGAACATGTAGTTGTGTACAATATTCAAATTCTTTGATAGGAAGAATACCACCTCATTTTATTGGATTACCTCTGATCATGAAGTATCTTAATTTATTAATTAGTTTTATTTTATTACATAGGGGCTTAAAAGTTTTTGTTTTAATATTTAACTGTGAACAATTTTTTTTATTTATAAGGATAATGATTAGGTTTCCCTAACCTCACAGAATATCAGATTTCATAAAACAGATTTTAAAGATGATGCTTTTGAAGAAATTAAAGTAGCTAATAGAATACAATAAAGCTAAATTGAAAAAGTTGTTTTAGTATTGTTAAAAAAATGTTTTAAAATGTTAAAAAGAAAAATACTTTGAGAGATCTTCTCCTTATCATTAGATAAGGTATTCTTACTATGAGTTTTGAATACATTATGTATTTAAAACTAATATACCATGTTTTCAATAAAAACTTCTGAAAAACATTTAAATATCTCAAAGAAACAAAAATTTAAAATTTTACAATTTAAAGCACGATTATCATGTTTGTATGTAAAATACACCAATTAAAAAATCAATTAATGAATGCTGGAGAATACATCAATTAATCAATGTTGTATATTTATGAACTCCAATATGTCTGAAACACTTTTGCATTGCAACTTCTGGGTACTCTATTATGAACAACTTAATTGAACGATTTACCTTTTTTTACTAAAGTCATTATCTTAGTGTAATTATAAAAGCCTTTCTAATGTTTAAATATTGAGACCTTTTGTTTTTTCAATGTGTGTTCTTGTAATAAAAAGTGTCTTTTTTAACACCCTTGGTAAAACTAATTTCACCAAAGAAGAGTATGCTGTAATACAGTAAATCACTATGGTTTATGTTGTTACATCTAATAAGAGTATTAGTTTCTTTAAGATGAAAAACATATGTTACAAGCATATTTTTTTAAAACAATTGGCAATAATTTTATGTAGTACTCTTGGCAAGTACAGCAGAAAATCATTAAATCCTTACGTGTTTTACCCATTTTGGTTATAAAACTCTTTGTGAAATTTGATTACCAAATCAAATTTTATGAAGAGTGAAACTTGATTAGGTAATCAAATTCTCAACAGTATATCTTAATTAAAGAGGATAATAAATTGTTATCAAATTATTTAACACGAAAAATGCTTGGTTAAAACCAAGCTGCTTAAGTTAGTCACTACATTCAAATTGCTGTATTGAAACTGACTGAAGCAACTCAAGTTCATAAAATATATATTTACATATATTTTATGACTTTGTTAATAAAAATAAAAATTTTAATACTTTGTATAATTATAAACACCAACAGTAAAACAACAATAAAAACTAAATAACAATTGTATACACCAACAGTAAAATAACAATAGAAATTAAATAACAATTGTATACGCCAACCATTTTGTAAAATTAATTGTATACACCATCAGTAAAATAATAATAGAAACTAATGACAAATTGAAAACTAACAAGTACTTAAAAACATACTGAGTCATTCATATATCAGTTTAACTAAAAAAGGAATATACTTATTCACACATCAATGAAAAATAATTAAAGGCTCTTACTGCTTGAGTTAGTCTTGGATCATTCTAAAATTAAAATAATATTTTATACAAATAAATATTAAATGTTTTTATTTTATTAACTATTAAAATAAAATTATTAAATAAAATTTTAACATAAACATAAAAGTATTAAATAAAATTATAACATAATACTTTTTTAAATACCTTTTCTAAACTATAATATCTAGTTTTCTAAACTAAAATACCTAGTCTTTTCTAACATTTTGTATGATATGATCTGATCTTAGAATGAAACCATTTGAAAAATATTTTTTTTATAGTTTTACATTTATAAAATATAAAAATATGTTATATTATTATTTTTATTATCATTATATTATTTAAGATCAGGTTTATAATCATCTTGATTGAAACATCTTACAACTGGTAAAATGTAATCCAATTAATAGCCACCTGTTGTATGTCCTGCTATTTTGTAGGATTCCCTTTTTAAGCAAAGGCTAGAAAAAATAAACTTCCTGTTATCAATACTATCTAATAATTATCATGTCTATAGTGTTATCTATTTTTGTCTATTAAATAATTGAAAAGCCTTAGCTACTGTGTTAGCTCACCCATTATATAATATAAATTTATGTTTGTGTTTTGTCTGAACGGTGATTATTCACACCCATTATATAATATAAATTTATGTTTGTGTTTTGTCTGAACGGTGATTATTCACACCCATTATATAATATAAATTTATGTTTGTGTTTTGTCTGAACAGTGATTATTCACACATATTAGCAGTGTTAGCTCAGTTGCCAATTAGTAACTACAACTATATAACATAAGTTTACGTTTAAAATTGCTGCATACAGAAAAAAGTTTGTTAAATGACTCCAGGCCAGGTTAGGCTCATGATTATCACGATCACCCTGCTACTGGTAACATGTCCTGCTGCCTTGTAGGATTCACTTTTCCATGCAAAAGTTAGGAGAAATATATTATGACTTAAAATACCCTTGCCTTGGGGCTTTTAGTTAAGTAAAGACTAGACAAATTTCTAATATACGATTCTAAAAACTTACTCTTTGACGATCAACACAGATTTAGATCTTACTGCTCTACAGCTGACTTGCTAACTGCGGTAACTGAAACATTCTATTATTCATTAAATGGAGGTGGAAAATAATGGGTTATTACTCTTTATTACTAATACATATCAAAAGCTTTCAATAAAATTTTGGCATGCTGGTCTTATCCATAAGTTTGCTTCATTTTTGGTGTATCTGGGAAATTTTTTGAGTTGATTAAATTATTTCTTTCTAGCCACAGTATTTAAGTCTTTAATGCCAATACTCTTCTTCCACTATTTTCTGGACCACAAGGTACTATATTTGGCCATGTATTGTTTTTTATTTACATTAATAATCTTCCTGACAATCTTATATCTAAAGTGGCTCCATTTGCTGATGACTCAACTTTATGCTTGCAGTGGCTTGTAAATTTTAATTTCAAGAAAACTCAGTTATTTACCGCAAATAACTATTGTAATAATATTGACATTCCTATATTGATGAATAACCCTCTCACTGAATCCTCTATTTTACTTCTTGGATTATCATTCACTACTAACCTCTCATTGAAACCATATACAACCCATTGCAAAGTTTCGCGCCTGCAAAGGTTGTTTTTCTTTTTTGTGGTTGTTATTTCCACTTCTGATTCCATTATCTACCCTGTATGGAATACTGTTGCAGGGCGGTCATATAAAATTTTTATAAGAAAAAATGGATATTGGAGAATTTTAGAAGAGACTTTGCATTTAATTTATAGAATTTTTTTCACAAAACTACAAAATTTGGAATAAAAATAGAGTATTATAGAAATTTTATTTTTTGTAGGTTTAACGAAATGTTTCCACACTTTTACGGTTTGGATAGAAGTCAATAATGCCATTTTTTAAGTTATCATGAATTTGCTTAAGTTAATTTTTTACAACCCAATGATCGTTTTACATTAACCAGTTTTGCAGACCAGTAATTTTTAATATTATGCTACCATCAAGAAATGAAAAAATAAAAAAGAGGAGTTAAAGAAAAGATTTCAACATTTTAGAAGATTATAGATTACTTTAAAGGTTTTTTAAAAAAAGAGGACCTTAAAAGAGCTGTGGCCACCTTGAGTTGTCATATTTGGGCTCTTTTAATGATTCTCTTTTTCTCCTAGACAAGGTCCAAAAACACATTGTAAATATAGTTGAACAAGCCTAATCTATTGACTTATCATTCAGCAAAGTTGCATTCTTTTACTGTAGCAGTCCTGCCATGCTATAAAAAATTTTATTTATCTAGTTTTTCTTTGCAAGATTTCCTGACTCATGCAACCTTCATCTTTTCAATTTTTTGGCAACTGCTTCCTCACTCTTTAACACTATTCTTTGTTTTCTAGTGAATCAAAACTTGATAGTGGTTGCTTGCTAGTTGTTGCTAATTGTTGCTTGCTAGTTGTTGCTTGCTAGTGGTTATTTGCTAGTTAGTAGTAAATTAGTTGTTGTTTTTTAAATAAATCTCCTAGATTTTGCCACAAAAAGCAAAACATACAAAACAGCAGGCCAAAAAATATGAAATATTAGTCACCATAGAATAATAAAAAATTAATAGGTGCCTTTATATTATAGTTGCTGAAAAGCATTAAATTCCAAAGTTAATGGTAAATTAAAGAAACTTTTTGTGGCTTTTTTATAAAACGTGAATAATTTACTGAGAGTTTATAAGCAACATTTATATAAGAAATTTATTATTTTAAAATATTAATTAAAAAATAAGAAAATTTTATAGATACATAAATATCATAGAAATGAGTTTCTTAAATTGTGGGTTATAATCTTTAGCAGGAATAATTATGCAATAGTGGTGTAGTTGTAGAGTGCTCACTTCATAAGCAAAAAGCTCTGAGTGCAATCATTATCATGTTCTTGACAGTACCTTGCCCAGCAGCCTTGTTTGTCAAGATTCCTGTTTTGGAGTTAAAGAGTTAAGACCACAATAAAGTAGCCTTTTTGACTCTAGTGGCCTTCTCGGCCTTGGGTAGAAGAACAACATAAAATAATAATATAATAATAATAAAAATAATAATATAACATATTTTTATATTTTATAAATGTAAAACTTTAAAAAAAATATTATTCAAATGGTTTCATTCTAAGCAATCTTTCTAAGCTTTTTTATATTTATTCTTTGTGTAAAATAATAAAGAGAAAACTAGAACCAAAAACAAATCGATTGGAATTAAAATTTAAAAGAATGATCTTGATACTTTGATCTATTTGAATCGTGTGAACTGTTTTTAAATAAAAATTTTCTAAAATGTTTAAATGGTTGTTTGTTTACAATAAACATGCAAGGCGCAAACCAAGTAATGGTGAATTGTAAAATCCAGATATCTTTTTGACCTTCTTATTCTCAGCCTATTAAAAACCGTGAACAGTGTTTCAATGAATGGGTTAATTTATCATATTGCAAAATTTAAATGTCTAGACAAGTTGTGTGCTTATCATAAATATTCCTTAAAAAATAAATTTTATGTTAATTAAATTTTCCAGAACCAATTATCAAGATATTAGCAAAAAACTTTATAATTTTTAACAACATTTTTTTGGTGATAAAAAATAATGTTAAAAATGATAAAGTTAATAGAAATACTCGTCTGAATAATGCGCTTTTGTAGTTAATAAAAGCTTTTTCAAATAACTTTAACTAAAGTTATTGGGTTTTCCCTTTCACAATGAATTTTTATGTAAAAGAATGCCTTTCTATAAAACTTTTTATAAAACATATAATAACTGAATAAAAGTAACAGGATCAATAAGTAAACGCTTTAAAAGTATAAATTTTATTTATTTTATTTTAAAAACAAAACTAATAATATTGCTATTAATTGTTTGCTGTTAATTGTTAAAAACAAGTTCTGCTAATAAAATCTTAAAGCAATAAATACTTTTTTTGGGGGGATTTAATAAGAAATAATGAAATTACATTTAATTTCAAATGAAAAAGAAATGTTTGTTCAATTACAATTTTATTTTTTTAAAAGTCTCCAGCTCCAACTAAAATATTTAATGTAGCACAAAATTTTTTTTATAAAAGGGGAAAACCCATTTAATAGTGTAAATTGGTAAATTGTTTAAAAAACTCTGCAGTAAGTAGATTTATTATTCAAACCAGATATTTTCACAACAGAAAAAACTATGCAGATTCATAGAGTAAATATCTCAACCTCTAAACCGGAAGTATAAAGGCAAAACAACAAAAGTTTTTTGTTTATATCTCAATAAAGAAATTGTTTTGGTCATTTTAATAAACTTATAACTTATTTACTAACAGGTAATTCCATGTCAATTGAGCCAGAAAATTTCAAAAATGTCACCATACATCTCAGATTTTGCTGAATTTTATACAGTTGAGAGTACTTAGTAAAACAAAAAATTCTTGAAAATTTTAGCTTCTAGCTCCAAGAGGATCCTGAAATATGATCATTTAACTTTCAACTGATCATGGCCAGGCCCCTCTTGTCCTCTCAGAATTGAGAACTTTGTTTAAAGGTTCCAAGTCACATAGCTTTAAAAATATTTGATATTTTGACTTAAAAATTTGTACCTGACTATTTTCAGGGTTGAAGAATCCAATGAAATAATCAAAAATATAAAAAAATATTTTTAAGTACCTGTAATTATCAATTTAAATAAATTTAGGCAATTTTTTATATACCTGATTTTGGTGCTCAAGAAACCCACGTGGCCTTGATGATATCAAAAAAAAAATTTTTACACATTATTCTAAATTTTATGATCTTTCACAAAACATAAGAATTTTGATCTGCAAGTATATGGATTTCCATATATGGATAACGGGGCACAGGCCCCTCTTTTTTGTAGCGGAATCTTGCAATACATTTTCCACTACCTTTAAGACTAGCTAGAGCTATGAAAATTTCTGTATTTATATAGTTTCGATAAACGAGCATTTTAAAATTAAAAAAGAGCCCAAGAAACTAGGGGAAGGGGCTGGGGGCATGTGCCCCACTTTTTTGAGCAGAATCTTGAGATGGATTTTTCACTATCTTCCAGATAAGCTGCAGCTCTGAAACTTTCAGCATTTGTGTAGTCCTGATGAACATGCGAAACACATAAATGTGTCTTAAATTTAAGATAACTTTGAAAATATTGTATTTAAAAATTTTTATTGCTTTACACTTGTTCCGTTTTACTTCATTATTTACAAAATAAAATACAAAAAAAAGAAAGTCAAAATAATGGTAAGATTAGCTTATATGCATCGACGGTCAAAGTATAAAAATGTCCTTTTGTTGTTACAGGTGCATCAATTATACAAGTTATGTTGGTAATTGGCACCCAACACTCATCTACTCTAGATGGCCAGAAAAGTTTATTAAAAGGACCGTGCGGGTGCATGAACATTACCATAACATCTTTCTCTATATTATCAATTTCATTGATCATACCAATCCAATCAAACGCATCATATTTACACATAATGAATTCCAATTTCAAGGCATCAATGTTAATTTGCTGATCATTTTGAGAACTTTGAATTTCAGAAAAAGAAAAAATGCCTGTTATATGAACATCTTCACTTGTTCGTTTAAAGCTAATAGTATCTATAGATTCTGGTTTAAATTGATGATAGCTCCTAGTTCCAGGAATTGTTCTACTTAGCTCAAAACGTGTTTTCAAAGTGGTGCGCAATTCTGTCAGTCTTTCTTTTTCAATCTTGAAAAAAATAATCCCTTTAATATTGTTAGTACAGTAGTCAAACATTTTGTTACAATTCAATATCTGGTCATTTATAGGCCTTTGTAGACTTGCATTTGTAGTTAATCGTTTTACAGTGCCACCAATACCATCACATGGTGACTTACCATGGCTTGTAGCAAAAAATGTCCACTCTGCATCAATGTCAAAATCATTTTTATGGAGACAGATATTGTAAAGGTTTTTGTAATTTTTATACTGTGCAGCACAACCATCAGAAAAATAAAGAACCTTTGAAATTTTAGGATGATATTCTTTTAAATAGTTAACTATTTGTGTTTGAACTTCATACACAAAACCAGTGTCATGCTCATTATCTTCTGACATGAAGCAAAACGATTTTTCTTCAAATCGGTCATTTTCGTTTAATAAATAGAGGGCAACGGGATGCAATGTGCATTGACTTTTGCACCAATGGTAACTTTGGATTTCATCTTGAATCACAAAAGTGAAGTTTTCTGCAAGTCAACTAAGACAATACAGCAGTCTTTTGCTAAATTTTCCTTTTGTTGCTTTAGATATCTTGCTTGACATTTTGCAATGTAGGAATGAGCTGTTAACTTGTCTATTGCCTCTGATAACATCAATTTGTATTCTTCCATTGTTGTTGTCTGATAGATCAATGTTGTTCTGTCTGTTTTCTGCCACTGATTGAATGACACCTCCTCGTCATTGTCAATTAGTTGTGCATCCAGAAACTTCTTTAAAGAAACTATACCTGGACAGTTCGGACATCGATGAACCATACACTCATTACTTGTCACATCACAAACAACTTTTGTCATCAGATCTTTGTAAGTACATTTTATTTGTATAGCATTGGTCAAGAGTATTGCATTTTGATGGAGGGTACAAACACAAACAGAATGAGTGCCTGATGCTCCAACAGTTATACATCATTTTGGTCTTAAACTGCAAAACTTAGAAAATCCAATAACTTTTTGAGGGTATTTAGTTTTAAAAGAAACATAAAGTTCTTTAAGATTGCATAAAATAAGGCGCTTTTGCATGTGTTGTTTTCTACCGATACTTACGTAATCTTTTTTACAAGGCATTTGTCTAGTAAATTCGTCATCATGGTATACATTGTTGACTCTATTTAATGTTATTTCTGAAAATATTTTTCCTTTTTTAATGCCTTCAACTGAAAAAATCCCACTTATTTTCTTTAGTTTGCGCGCTTCTTGAATTTGGTATATAGTGACGTTGAAATATCTTGCAGCAAAATTTCTTGACCAAGACTCGGGTGTAAATGTTAACAACTGAATTTTAGTTTTTTGGTCAGAAACAATTAACTTTTCTTTTATTTCTGCTGTTAGTTTGTCTAGATCGGCGCATTTACTTTTGTCAATAATTTTCGTATGAGGAATTTTATGTTTCAGTTCTTCTTCCCTAACATTATATACTTTTGAAATATGCTCTTCATACTTTAACATTGATAACATTGTTAAACATATGAAATGTTTAACTTTGTTAAAAATGAAAATCTAAAAAAAAATTTGAAGACAATAGTTTTAAAGTTATCTTAAATAAGTTTTAAAGAAAAAAAAAATTTTTTTTGAGAAAAAAAAGTGGGGCATGGACCCAGGTGCCTCAGCCCCATGGACTATCTGGTCGTCTGATCTGAAACAATTTTAACGCATGTTCATCAGGACTACACAAATGCTGAAAGTTTCAGAGCTGCAGCTTGTCTGGAAGATAGTGAAAAATCCATCTCAAGATTCTGCTCAAAAAAGTGGGGCACGTGTCCCCAGCCCCCTTGGACCCTTTTTTAATTTTAAACTGCTCCTTTATCAACACTATATAAATACAGAAATTTTCATAGCTCTAGCTAGTCTTAAAGGTAGTGGAAAATGTATTGCAAGATTCCGCTACAAAAAAGTGGGGCCTGTGCCCCGTTATTCATATTTGGAAATCCATATACTTGCAGATCAAAATTCTTATGTTTTGTGAAAAATCATAAAATTTAGAATAATGTGTAAAAATTTTTTTTTGATATCATCAAGGCCACGTGGGTTTCTTGAGCATCAAAATCAGGTATATAAAAAATTGCCTAAATTTATTTAAATTGATAATTACAGGTACTTAAAAATATTTTTTTATAATATTGATTATTTCATTGGATTCTTCAACCCTGAAAATAGTCAGGTACAAATTTTTAAGTCAAAATATCAAATATTTTTAAAGCTATGTGACTTGGAACCTTTAAACAAAGTTCTCAATTCTGAGAGGACAAGAGGGGCATGGCCAAGATCAGTTGAAAGTAAAATGATCATATTTCAGGATCCTCTTGGAGCTAGAAGCTAAAATTTTCAAGAATTTTTTGTTTTACTAAGTACTCTCAACTGTATAAAATTCAGCAAAATCTGAGATGTATGGTGACATTGCCTGGCTCAATTGACATGGAATTACCCTAACGTTTATTTACAAAATAAACATAACTTGTCTTGACACTTGGGAATCTCTTTAATGAAAAAACAAAACAATAAACTTACAACTGCAAAAATAGTAACAGACAAAATTTACATTTATTTTAATTTTTTTTATTTAAACACAAGTTAATTCAAATATAATATATTTCAAAAAGTTATTAAAAAAATAATATTAAAAAATTTTAAGTTTTGTTCAATGCACAAATAGCTTTAGTAAATTTGTTTATTGGTGGATTTTAAAATTACCACATGCTCAATCAAAGTAATATCAGATGTTAGTATTACTCTGGTGAAGAAAAAGTCCCACAGCTTCAAAATGATTGAAGTAGAGTTGATAACGCTTTCCAGTGGCAAGGTAAAATTCTGTCTAAAGTCCGGATTTTTAGGGAAATAAAAACCGGTAGATTTTTGGGAGACAGCAGCCTGCTAAAATATTTTCGGAAGCAAAATTTTCTGGCTTCCACCTCTCAAATGGCGTCCACAGCAAAAAAAATTTTTAAGGCAAAATGTTTAGAAGATGCCAAATAGCCAATGGGAAGGCAAAAACTATTGGTTACCACCTTTGAAAAAAAATTTGATTTGGAGGCTGCCTCTAGTGGTTTCTACTTTTCAGCTGGCTGTGGCCACCAAAATGAAGGCAGAGTTCTTGCCTCCCGCTGATGGAAGTAACTAAAAACATTTTCATGTTTGCCTTTAAGTTAACAAACAATTTTAATTTTAATTAGGAGCAAATACTAAAAATCTGACATTAAAGTTTTGTCTAATATGGTTAATTGCAAAACTTTAGACTATTTAAAAACGGTCTGTTTTCTTTTTTCAAACTATGGAATAAATTAGTAGTTTAATATTGAAAACAAAAGTTAAATTTGGAATTCTATGACGTAGGAAAAAAAAACTATTTTTGACAAAATTGATTCATAACATGTAATTAAATTGTCAGATATTGTAAAAATTATTGAAAAATAGTATATCTTTCATTATTCTATGACCACGTTGAATTACATTATTAGTTTTGAGTTAAAAGTTGAAAACATTTAAAAGTTTAAAAGTTTAAAATATTTAAAAAGTTTAAAACTTTTAAAAGTTGAAAAAATGTAAAAG